>NC_050574.1:321292348-321387082 GCF_011100635.1 Trichosurus vulpecula | reverse complement strand
CTTAAGGTAGGAATTAAAACTTTTATAATAACATGTGTTGATGTTGTAAAAACTTTTATTTTAAGAAATGCATGTAATCTCTGCATCTTTGGCTCTTCTCAGTTGTGCTCACTATTATTAAGGACTTTGAAGTTCCAGCAGCAAAGATTTATTTGGGGCTTATGCTTAGCAGTGACATTTTGGAAGCATAAGGTTAGGAAGCCTTTTTTATTTTATATTTTATAAAGATATAATCTATTAAAATAGCTAAGCACAAAATAAATAGCCTTAGCATAATATTTAAATAGCAATATGTACATGATTTTTAAAGTACACACATTTAGTTACCTACCTTTCTCACTGATTTCAATTCTAAAATTATACTCACAAAGATGGTCAGTGATCTCCTAATCACCAAATCCAGTGGTCTTTCATAAGGCTGTAACCATCTTGACCTCTTTGAAGTATTTGACACCATTGATCAATCCCTATTTTATGATCAGCCTTCACCTGAAATGAATTCTCTCCTTCCATTTGACTTCCCTCGAATATTATTCTGGTTTTGCCTCTAATTCTGTAAGTATTCCCTCTCTGTCTTTTTTACTCCCCACACTCAAAATGTAGTCATATCCAAAGTTTGAATTCTTAGCCTTCCATTTTGCCTCAGAGATCACATCCATCTCTAAGACTTCAACCACCACTATTATGCAAAGGACTCCCACATTTACATCTTTAGCCTTAAACTCTCTTCTAACCTTCAGCTCCACATCTTTAACTCTCTGATGGACATTTTCATATAGATAGATCATCAGTATGTCAAAATCAACATGTCTAAAGCCAAACTCAGACTAGCACCCCTCACTGATTTCCCTACTTTTCTCAGTGCTATCACCTTTCTTCCAGGTAGCCATCTGCTAATCCTCTTTTTTTCTCATCTATATCCAATCAAACACAAGTCTCAGTGAGTCTTCCTTTGTAATGCTTCTAGATTATCTCTTCTTTTGCTTTTCCAATACTATCACAGTAGTCCAGTCTCTCATTATATAACACCTAGATGATTGCGACAATCTGCTAATCCATCCTGCCTATCACTGCCACATTAATCTTGCTAAAACATTCATAAAATAATGATTTCCTATGGCTTATAGAAAGAGAACAAGAGAAAGTCTGAACTTCTTAGCCTGGTATTCGAGATCCCCCACCTCACCCCCAATCTGTTCCCAACCTTCTTTTCCAGCTTTATCTCCCTTCATCTGGAGGGCCCTGAGTGCCAGGCTGCACTGAACCTTGATGTGTTAATAGTGGGGAACTACCAATGGCTTTTGAGCAGAATAGCAATTGAATCAGAGTTGTGCATTCAGCAGATCCAAAGTAGTAGATCAGACAGTTTTATCAGGCCTGCTATGAGGGGGGCACTGGTTTGAATCTGTTCTATTTCTTTGGGTTTATAGCATTTTTCTTTAAAAGTTTTGATCAAGTTTTCCCACCCATTTTAATTCTGCCATTTGACAGCAAAGCTTCCCCAAATGAGTGATGCTGTGGTAAACCAGCAACCATACTAAGAGAGAATCATTCAATTAAATATATAAAGCTAAAAGGGACCTCAGATGTCATCTAGTACAACTGAGGTCCAGAGAGGCTAAGAAACTTGCCCAAAGTTGAATAGGTAGTGTCAGATGAAGGATTTGAACTAATGTTCCCTGCCTCCAGAGTCAGTGTACTTCTCACTGTATCACACTGCCTGCACACAGCTTTTTCGGGACTAGATATAAAGAATGCTGCAAATCTCTACATCTGCATGCTGGGTCATTCATTTGGGGTTAAGGGAGTGGGTAGAAGTTCACCAGTGATGGTTTCTCAGTTCCACCCACCCCCCTTTTGTAAGGGTAAAGTTCTGTATCTAACATGTGATTACCACTTTCCTCTGATTCCCAGAAGATCTAGGGTGGTGCTACTGAGGTGGTAGGGTGTTATCTTTCACTTAGGGAACTATGCTTTAATATCTTTGAGTACTCTAATGGATTGAGAGGTCTAAATAAGGAAGTAGGGAATTGAGGAGAGAATCTCACTACAGGGCTAGCTTTGGGCAAATTCTCACAGAGGTAAGGGCCTTGAAGCTCATGGCCTTGATCAGACACTTTAAAATTCTCCTCTGCACAAGTAGAATGAGCATATATGAAGAACAAAGTTTCCAAAGTTTGTTCATGGTCCCAGTTTCTGATTTAACCATTAACTCTACAGAGCTAGTTCTATCTCTAATGATACTATAGGTATAGTAAACAAGTTAGCATTCACTCAAGGCTTTTTTCAGTTCTTCATATTTCAAGGTACTTTGTATCTAAGAGAAAATCCAGAAGGCAGTTAACCAGGCCTAGGATATTCCCTAAAAGAATAATAGAGCTATGAGACACTGGGTAAGAAGTGGTTTAGGGACTGAAGCAGTCCAGCACCTTGGAAAGCTCCATAAAAGTAGATCTCACTAAATCAAAGCTTTGACTGAGGACTTTTATCCTCCCTATAAACCTATGTATTAAAATCTTTAAATCTCAGTTTAAAATTCCCTTCCATGAATATTTTCACTTCCTAATTTAACCTCATGCTGATCTTCCTTGTATTTCATGTTAACCTGGATAAGTACAAATTATATCATTGAGTTGAAAGACTTGGCAGCTATCAGAGATCATTTAATTCATATACTTTTATTTCCTACACTTGTGTGTTTATTATATGAGTCAATAAAATATATATATATGTATGTATATATATATATATTAACCATATGGAAAAATCCCAATAAACACATATACATAGGTACCCATATAGTCTCTCAAATTAGATTGTAAAATCCTCAAGAGAAGGAGGTTGTCATCTTTATACATCTTCCCTCCCCCACCCCAGCATCATGACCAGTGTAGATGCTCATTGGATGAAAAAAATGCATGTACAGGGAATTATTGATTTAAAGGCACACAATTTGGAGAAGACCCCATCCACGCAGGTGCTCTTTTCCTCCCTAATCTTTGGAGCTTTCATTGCCAAGGAGCCATTGTGGGGAAGAAAAAAAAGATTCTTTTAGAGAATCTGTGGGATCAGAAGTAAAAGGGAAGAAATTATGAAAAATAAGAACCTCTTAGGGAAGATGACTCCTAGAAAAATTTCCTTGATATGGTTGGCCTGTATCTATAGAGATTATCAGGCCTCAAAATGTCTCTACCCCATTCCCCCATAACCTATATAATGGTCTAAATCTTCCAGTTTATTTGTTACTATTACCTGAAATTCTACCAATTAGAAATGTGGTTGACAAGCAACCTTTGATACACAAATACCTCTGTGTGCAAGGCTGAGGCACTTAAGGTATCATGAAGTCACTAGGTACTCGGGGACCTGGGCAGAGAAACATAAGAAAGTGAGGAGTTAATAAAGGGAGATGGGAGAGCTTCAAAGGAAAGCTTTCTAGCATTTGGCCAGTGCCTGTGAACAGAGAGAAAATTCATTCTCCTCTTCACATCTCCTGCATCTTATATTAAACAGCTCTGGGAACCCTACAGGTTAAATTCAGTTTAACAAACAGTTATTAAGTCCCTATTGCATATAGATATCATGCAAGGGTTTAGGGATATAAAGATGACAGTGTCTGCTTTCAAAGAGCTTTCTGTATAAGAGAAAGCGATAGGAGAAGTACAAAATAAGAGGAATCCATGTTCACAAAGGACCAATGATGAAACACACTATCCACCTCCCAAGAGAAGTTATAAATTAGGGGTACAGAATTTTTAATATGCATGCATTTGTGTGTATACACATACACAGAGGGAGGGGAAAGAGAGAGAGAGAGAGAGAGAGAGAGAGAGAGAGAGAGAGAGAGAGAGAGCGAGAGAGAGAGAGCCAGCCAGCCAGCCAGCCAGCCAGCCAATGAGGGAATTTATTTTGCTAGCTTGACTCTGCACACATTTGTTAAGAGGAATTTGTTTTTCTTTTCTTTTTTTTTTCAATAGGGCCAGGAGTCATGGGGAAAATAGACTTCTGTTCATTTTAAATTGAATAGAGAGGTGGAGCAGTTCTACAAATGTAAAATGTTGTATGCACTTTCAGATGAGGTCACTGTATTATTGGATTTGCTCAAACATTTTAATTTGTTACAAGAGACTTCTTAATGGAATAGGGATAATCTGTAAATGTCCATAATTATATAACAAAACACATTAATAAAATTTTAAAAATAAGAGGAAGGCAGTAGAATATGGTAGACAGAGCAATGGATTTGGATTTAGAGGATAGAGGTTCAAATCGCAATTTTCTGCCCACTATCCATTGTTAACTTAAGCAAATCATTCAACTTCTTGGGCCTCAGTTTCTTTATGTATAGAATAGAGGAGGGAGTAGGGATTACACAGATGATATATAATGACCTTCCAACTCTAAATATATGATTCTCATATTTGGTTAACTCTATTTTCTTTGTGTAAACATGTGATTTTCAAAGGGACCCCTCACACCATTTCACGACAAGCTTGGACCTTGTAGAACTGAAGAATCATCCAAATTCCCCCTAAAGATTTTAATGGGAGGAGTCCTTTCTTCTGGTATGATATGGGACTTACTTGGGGATATAGATATCTAATTAATCAGCAAGTACAGGTATAGCTCACACAAGTTTCCAACCAATATCATTTTGCAATAATGCTTTTAATGCATGCCTAAACAGCCCACATTAATATTATGAAACCACTGAAAAACAGTTTTGTTGATTGCCTAAGAGGCTAATCAGATTTTCTGCGATCCATGACCATCTGATTCAGCTTGTGAGCCCCAGTGGCATTAACTTTTCTGAATATCAGTCTTCCTGCTATCCTATGAAATTCTTTTTTACAGCAATAATTTTTCCCCATAGTGTTATGTCACCTAACACTGTATTTTTACAGAACCAATTAAAGTCTTTAGAAAGAATATGGTTGTATTGGGTGGGGATAGCATTACATATTAAGAAAATATCTTCATATGAGGAAATCCAGGAACTAGAGGTGAGGCAGAACATGATGGAGAACATTTGGGTAAAGGTCAAAGGAGAGACAAATATTAACAATTCTGTCACTGGAGTATACTACAGACCATTCAGACAGAAAGAGGAAATAAATGAGAAGGTTGGGAAACAGATCACAAGCCTGGCACAGAGGCATGATATAGTAGTAATGGTGTTCTTCAATATTATCCACACATCTGCTGGAGTTTGTTCTCTCTCTTTCTCTCTCTCTCTCTCTCTCTCTCTCTCTCCAAGGCAGACTACCTAATAATATTTTAATTAGTGAGATATATATTTATATATATATATATATATATATATACACATATGTAATTGATTCTTCTTCCATTAATCTCTCAGTCATAGTAAATTGGGTAGGAAACTGGACTCAGAACCAGGAAGACTTGGGTTCAAGACCTGCCTCTGATACATGCTGGCTGTGTGATCCTAGGAAAGTCATTTAACCTCTCAATGCTCTAGGCAATTCTTGAAACTGAAAATGGCAAATAAGGTGTTGACCCACATTGGCAGAGTAAATTTCCTTTTGGAAGTTCCCTAAGATCCATTAAAATCGTGGGCCCAGTACCTATTCATATTTTCTCTCTTGTTCTTCTCATGGTGAAAATTCCCTTCCCCAAAATGTATGAATTTGGTGTATGGATCACCGTTATGCAATGTCCTCCCCCTCCCCAGAATTTAAACAACTTTTACAAGACCTAAGTTCATTTTTTCCCTCCCTCTACCTCTAAGTTGGTGGGCTAGTGAGTGGGGGGGGGGGAGAAGAGAACAAATGTAGAAATTGAGGTCAGTGCCCACCTTCCCCTCCTCCAGTGAACCTCAGTGATGGTCTGTGAGCGGGTCATCATTATATTCTTGTTATTGCACCAGCTTTGAAAATTCCAGAGTCCCTAAAAGCCCTGACCAAGACAGCACTAATAACATTCAACCCACTCACCACCCTCAGCCTCGATTCCTTTCAACAATCCAACCGTGCAGCTTTCAGAGTAATATGTTTTATACATTAACCTAATAGGACCTTGAGCAAGCCACTTCCCTTTAGGGGACTTCGGTTTCCTCATCTGAAGGAGTTAAACTACCTCATCTCTAAGACCTCTTCTAGTTCTAAATCTATGGTGTATCATATATGTATTAACACATATATTTGCTGGGATATATTGGTAGAGGGAATTTCCTCATGGAGAGATCCTTATACCAATGAAGTCACAGGTCTTTTCCAAAAGAAAAAAGAGCAACCTCTTATAAGAGATCAATTCACAAATGACAGATTATTCTAAATATGTCATACCCCTAAAATTACATCTTTGATAAGAAATATATATTTCTCATATATGCATACATACATGAAATGCAAATCTTTTAAGATGTTGTTATGTTATATTTTATGTATTAGATATGACTTATATCTCAAATATTTTTATTATATATTTATGTGATATATTGCTATATAATTTGTTATTCATATATATAATATTCACAAATAACAGATTACCCTATGTCATATTTCTAAAATTTGAGCTTTGATAAGAAATGTATATTTCTTATACATATACGTATATAAGAAATACATATCTATTTCTCATATATTTATATATTAAATATATTATTTGTACATAATATATTTATTCACATATAGCAGATTAATCTAAATATAAATCACACTCCTAAAATTAGAGCTTTGATGAGAAATATATTTCTTACATATGATAAATATTCCTATTCCTTACATATTATATTATAAAATGTATTATTACATTTAATATATTATTCCCACACATGTATATATG
This sequence comes from Trichosurus vulpecula, assembly GCF_011100635.1. NCBI lineage: Eukaryota > Metazoa > Chordata > Mammalia > Diprotodontia > Phalangeridae > Trichosurus > Trichosurus vulpecula. The sequence continues at coordinate 321,380,275 of NC_050574.1, read as the reverse complement.
TTCTTATACATATATTTCTTCATAGCCATGATCTAATTTTAGGAGTGTGAACTATATTTAGATGAATTTGTTATTTGTGAATTGATTTCTTATTTTAAAAAATTTTCTTTTGAATGATACCTATAATTTCATTGGTATAAGTTTCTTCCCATGAGTAAATCCTTCTAGCAATGCATCCTAACAAAGGGCTCTGAAACTTCAAGTCTGAACACTTTCTGAGACTGAGAATCCAAGTGACCTGCTAGGCTCATACAGTCAGTATGTGTCAGAGGCTGAACTTTACACCAAGGTCTTTCTAATTCTGAGGATGGCTCATTATACCATTATACCATTCTGCCTCTCTTATGAAAGACTTACAAAGAGAAATGTAGGTTTGGGGAATGCCAAGGAAACAATTATTTGAAAGGGAAGTAGACCAGAATTCCAAAGGCCCAATGATGAAGCATGCTGACAAGGAAGTGATGGACTTAAGATACAGAATGTGACATGTTTTTGGACAGGGCCAATGTGGGAATTTGTTTCATTTTTTATGCACGAGGGTTTAGTTTTTCTTTTTTTCCAATGAAGGGGGAATTTGGAGGGAATATTAAAGCATTGTAATTGGTGGGATGGGGAATTATTTTTTAGAAAAGAAAGAGAAAAAGACAAATCAAATATCCTACTTGGCAGGTATGCCAAGAGAAGCTCAGATATGTAACATGTTAGTAAATAAGCAATACAAAATAGTGTGCATGATTTTAGAACTGTAAATACTTAGATATTTATTGATTTCGGGCAACTATGTGGCATGTGGATAGAGTGATGGCATTAAAGCTAGGAGGAGCTGAGTTTAAATTTGGCCTCAGAAACTTACTACTTGTGTGACCCTAAGCAAGTCACTTAACCCTGTTTGCCTCATTTTCCCCATCTGTAACATGAACTGGAGAAGGAAAAGGGCAAACCATTCTACTATCTTTGCCAAGAAAGCCCTGAATGGGGTCACAAACAGTCAGACACAACAGAAAAATAACTGAACAGCAACAAAAGTAAATTCCATAGACTGAAGTTTCTCTACACAAATGCCAAAAGTCTAATCAACAAATGAGAAGAACTAGGGGTCCTAACCCAAGGAGGCAAATTTCACCTCATCGGCATAACTGAAACTTGGCAGGATGAAACCTGTAATTAGAATATTGCTCTGAACAGGCATACCCTATTCAAAAGAAACAGGACAGGTAAAAGTATGGGGTGAGGATAGCATTTTATATTAAGGAAATATTCTCATATAAGGAAGCCCAGGAATCGGAGGGGGGAACATGATGGTGAATATTGGGGTGAAGGTCAAGGGAGGTTGCAAACATGAGTTTGTTGTTGGCATAAATTACAAACCACATAGACAGAAAGAGGAAACAGAAGAGGAAGGGAAACAGATCCCAAGCCTGCCACCAAGGTATGTATGGTGGTAGGAATGGTGGTAGGAATGGTGGACTTCAGGTATGCAGACATCTGCCCAGGTACTCTTTCTGCTTCTCTTTTGTGTCTCTATCTGTCCCTGTCTTTGTCTCTGTCTCTGAGCCAGAGACAGATCATCTAATAACTTGTACATTTTGAATACAATCATGTAAACAGCTTTGAGTTTGTTTGGTTTTTAAAATTCAATTTTGTTTCCCCTCTCCCACTCATTGAGAAGGGAACAAAACGAAACCCTTTACAAATTTGTATAGTCATGCAAGACACATTTCCAAATACAAACAACTTAGAAAAATTTTAAAATTCTGATCAATAGAATGGTTAGTCATGGCTCCAGAATACTAATGATGAAAAATGCTTCTCACCTCTTGGCTAACAGGTATTGAACTGAGAGAAAGAGAGGAGGCAGCAAGTGTTAAGCAGCTACATGGTCCAGTGGGTAGAGTGTCTGATCTGGAGTCAGGAAGAACTGACTTCAAATCCAGCCTCAGATACTTACTAGCTGCATGACCCTGGGCAAGTCACTTAGTGTGTCTGCCTCAGTTTCCTTATCTATGTAAAAATAGGGATAATAATAATATTTACCTCCCAGGGCTGTTGCAAGGATCAAATGAAATAATGTTCATAAAACACTTCACAAACCTGAAAGCACTATATAAATGCTAGCTATTATTATTATTAGCTACCATTAAGCCAATTACCACCTCCAACACATTGACCACTATCCCCCTTATGTCTCCAACAGAGACAGCCCAGAATGCTGAGCTCAATAGCAATGGGAATTAGCAGTATTTCCATTATGGTGCCCACAGATGGAGTCTTGGAAACAACCCCTGTGAAGATGCAGCCTGGCAATTGCTCCTGTATATGCTATGACACAGTCTCAGAAAAGACCCAGAAAAGAAAGTTCTTGCCACCAAAATCCTTGGTATTGTCAAATAATTTGACATAAGAAACTAATATGATTACATCAGAAAGTAAAAAAAAAAGTATGCTTCAATCTACATTCAGATTCCATCTGTTCTTTCTCTGGAGGTGGATAGCATTCTTCATGAGTCCTTCAGAATTGTCTTGGATCATTGTATTTCTGAAAATAGCTAAGTCATTCACAGTTGATCATCGTACAATATTGCTGTTACTGCATACAATGTTCTCCTGGTTCTGTTGCCTATTTCTGAGGTATATTAAATTCTTAGGCTGAAATTTCAACAATCAGCTCTTGGGAGGGCATCAAAACTTGCTCCGACATACTCCTATGTCTATGCCTCCATGTGCAATTACCACGCACCTATAGGTAGAAAGACCTGACTTCCAACATCCTCTGGCCAGACACAGCTACTCCCTGCTACCAGCACCTGCCAGGGTTGCAAACAAAGACCCTTCAGCTAGTAACTGTGCAATCAGGCAGTGTCTTACTGATTCCAAGTCCCCCACATCAGTTGTGTCAAACTCAGTTTAAAAAATTTTGTCCATGTAATAGTAGGGCAGAAGACATGAAGTGCTAAGGGACTGCTTTCTGGTTTCTCACTACAAATGCTTCTTGGTGGAGAACTGTTTCCAGTATTCTGTTATTTGGGTTCAAACCTGAGCTGTATCTGTCCACAGAAATACGATTATTGTTGTTCATTTGTTTCTGTTGGTATCCTGTTCTTTTTGAGCTCATTTAGGGTTTTCTTGGTAGATATACTGGAGTGTTTTGCCATTTCCCTCTCCTGATCATTTTACAGATGAGGAAACTGAGGCAAACAGGATTAAGTGACTTGTGCATGGTCACACAACTAGAATCTGAGGTGGGTTTTGAACTCAGGTCCTCCTGACTCCAGGCTTGGCACTGTATCCACTGCACCACTAGCTACCAGAAATACTATATACTGCTAGAATTTTGCCCACAATTTATCTGAAATACTCTATTTTTGCAGGAGTATTGTCTATTACTATTTTTAACTAAAACTATGTAGTATTGCAATTATTTATGTTAAGTAGACTTTCTAGAGCTGGTTCAAGAACATATATGACCTCTTCTGTGGAAAGATGTTTTGAACTCCAAACACCTGGCCAAGAAGTCAGCTTTTAAAATAGAATATGTTTGTAACTTCTCTTCATAAACTAAGTAGTATGTTTTTTTTGAAATGTTATATTGGTGATAATTTCTTTGCATCTCATTAACTAGCATTTATGCAATGCTTTAAGGTTTACAAGGTACTTTACCCATTATCTCATTTACTCCTGATGACTTGTAAGATTTGTACTATTATCCCAATTTTATGTATGACAAAACTGAAGCTGAGATGTCACTTGTCCTGGGTATATAGTAAGTAAGTGTCTGAGACAGGATTTGAACTCAGGTCTTACTGACTCCAAGTCCCCCACATCAGTTGTGTCAAAGTCAAACAATCACTAAAGGATCCCTGTAGACAGCATATTGACTTAGAAAACATAACACTAGGTTTCAAATTTTTATTTTGTTAAGTATTTCCTATTACATTTTAATCTGGTTAGGTCAGCTGAGAGTGTTTCCAACAGGCTTGGTATTTGACCCCTCTGCCCTATATCACCTAACTATAATCATCTCCCCCTCCCAGAATCCCTCCCTTATAGAAAGTATAGTCAAGCAAGATAAATGAACGCATTGTTCAATTTTATTACTACCATAGTAAATTTAATATACTTTAAAAACCCTTAACAAATTCGTGATGTCCATGTACAATTTTTTTGTTCTTCGTATGTTGAAATGTTTGAGTTAATGAGAAAAAAATTAAAGTACTCCAAATATTCTGTCATCTTAATGATTTATCCCAATATCAAACTGCTTGGTTACAACTGCTCAAATATCTCACCTGTGGCTCCAAGAAACTGTAGTATGTGCACTGGGTTGAGAGTGGTCTCACCTGCTAAATATTACAAAATAAAATTGACAATGATGACTTTGAATACCATTCATTGTGGCTATTCATGATGGGCAATATCACAAAGCATTTTTTAAAAAAATATTCTCCACTTCACCTTTTATCATCTGTCAGTTTCTTGGCTAATGTAACTGCTTTGGGGTTTAAACAAGGGATGTAAAGGATATCTTGGACACGAGGTGGCAGTAGAGGGTAGAGAAGTTTCTAGCAAAGGGGTAGGAACATTGAGACCCAACTGTCTAAGGAGAAAACCTGTTTTGGAATTTTTTTTTTTTTTTTGCAATTTCATGTACAATATTTCTTCTATTCTACTATGCAATGGAATTTTATTCCATATGTTAAAAATAATTTTTAAATGAGCAAAAGTTCAAAGCCACCCAGCAAGTAGGCAGAGCAGGGCTACACTGGGTCTTCAGCATCCCAGTCAAAGGATGCTGCTGTAGCTTCTTCATATTTTTCCCTAATGATGAGAAAAATATTTTCTTGATTTTCAGCTTGTCAACATCTTCTTTGATTCTTCACTCATGCTATATTGCAGGAGCCTAAGGAGGTTGGAAGAACTTGAGAGAAATTTGTAAAGGGTATGAAAGAGAAAAGACAACCAGGAGACTAGAATGCAGACCTTGGTATGCTACTTTTCATTTCGTTGGGCTTACATTCCCAACTGGGAAAGCTGACCTTGGGAGTCAAATATATGAATAAAAGGTATGTTTTGGGGTTCCAGGGAGGGGCTTGGTGATAGAATACAGGTGGGGATAAAAACCATAGTTAGAACAAGAAGGTAAACCTGCAGGAAGCATTATAGTTGCACTTTCAGTAACAGCAAGAAAGTCCCATTGTCCCTTTTTAATTCAGAGAGCATTTGAGTTGTTGTACTATGGAATTTTATTTGCTTCTCTCATCAGAGCTTGGTTTAAGGATGACATCTAGATCTTATTCATAAACAACATGGCTATGTTCCATGGTACCAACAAGCATCCAGGGGTAGAGAATGGGGACATAATCACAACAGAAAAGAATAGAGCCTAGCAAGCCTGGTTAAATCCTGTTTCACAGATCAGAATGCTAAAGTTTAATGGTAAATTCAAACCTGAATAAGAAACATTGAGAACATATACCACATCTTCCCACCCACACAAACACTCCTTAAATGTAACTTTTAAAATGAATAACTGCTTATATCCTATTGTAGGCCTGTAGAATTTGTGCATGTACTTAGGTGCTTGCTGCTGGGATAAGTGGATTTCCATTATCCAGTTCAATTAGTCTTCTGCAACCCACAAAAACATGATACATTGAGTTTAGGCAGGCAAGGATAGGAGCAGAGCTGAAGGCAGTTTTGGGATCTTAGCCCTCCTGATTGAGGATAGGGTTGATTATATTAAAATCTTTGAATAAAAGTTTTTATTGATTTTTTTTGGCAGCACCAATTCTGTAAGGGCAGTTGCTTTAAGAGGGTCTACAGAATCTGGAGAAAAATTCTCTGAAGTTTAATCTGGTTTTGGCCAATAATGTATTCTTTATCTTGACATAAGTGGTATTGTTCAAACTTCATTTCCCAAGATTACCAATCACACCACAATACTGAGGTGATAGATAAAATAATGGATGATGACTGATGACTTGCATGTGAGTTGGATTTAAGTGAGGCAGAGTCGCTTAGTTGTCAGCCTCACTCTCTCTTCCAGAGTCATTGAATTCCAGTGGCAAGACAAAAGTCAGGAATCTTTGATGTCTTACCAAGTTTTAAGTGTTCCATAGCATTTGCTTTAGCTACCTTCATGGCCCTTGGAACGAATTGCTCTTGTCCATCCATATTTTCCACATAGCCAAGAGAAGTCTTCACATACTTGGGTAGGCATCTCCCATAACTCACCAATAGGTTTAAAGCCTGTAGACCACTCTCAACCCAGTGCACATACTACAGTTTCTTGGAGCCACAGGTGAGAATTGGGTGACAGGTAGACACCATAAGTAGGAAAGCAGCCCTGAAAAGGGCTCAACAAGCCCTCTCAACAGAGGTGCTAGTCCTCCCTGAACACCCCATACGCTCCATACTCTGCAGGTATAGCACTTGTAGAAGCATGGGATCATAGCTTAGGCAAGCTGGGTATGCTCCCCTGGATCTGAAGAGAAACGGAAAGTCATGTAAGTCAGCTATCATTAAAAGCACTCAAGAAATCTCAGGACCTAAGTTATAATGGGGCAAGTAGATACTAGTCCCGATTTTATAACTATTCCTACACCCTGACCAAAGTTGTACTCCCTAAAATGGTGGATTTGATGAGTCAGGCAGCTTGTGGTTACTTCGATAAGCAGACAGCAATTTTACTTATTTAGTTAAGGGCAAGCAGTAGAAATGGGATCAAGTTTCCCTTTTTAGGAAGAGCTGGGAACAATGACTAAAGAAGTAGAAGAAGATAAATCCATTCTCCAAATGATTCTGAATCTTTCTAGTTCTGAAGAATGATTAATTAGTTCCACATCATTCCCAAGATTTGTAGGCCTCTTGACTTTCATATGGTCACCATGGCAGAAATGAATTAACCACCTTGACAAAAGAAAATATAGTATTTTTTCTCCAAGCATTTGGAGGTGGTTCCTTGTTGTGTAACAAGTCCCAGAGGTTCCCTTTTCTTGAGAATATCTGAAGGATTGCTAATGAGGACTCTGAGGACAAAAGGGTAATGACAACTACAAATTTAGTGACCAAGAGTGGTATGATTCATTGGTCATAGACAGCAATGAGATTGTGGATAGTGAGTCCGGGTGCCAAGGATGAGAGAGAAGTATGGATCTAGAATATTTAAAGCAATCCACCAATAAGAAACTGGGATGCAAGATGATCTCAGGTTAGTAAATGTTGGCAATCCAGACTTGGAGCCAATGGGCATGGCCAGGTCAAGCAACAGCTATGAGGCATAGTTGAAATCATGAAGCTAACATAGTCAGACAAAGCAGAGGTCAGGGCAGCCAGTTTCTATCGGTATTAAAATTGAAAGGATAAAGTTTGAAGGTACAGAGAAATATAGGGCCCCAGGCAAACTAGTCCTATACCCTGGTTGGCTACCTTGAAGGGAAAGTTTTTCCAACAACCTTGAAGACAGATTAGACTGAAGGCTTTTATCTTCAGAATATCCATATGAATTTTGGAATTGCTAAAAGGAATTTTCCCCTTTTATGCTAAACTTAGTTCCTGTAGGGCCAGAAAATAATCACCATAAGTTAGATAGAATGGCCAAGTCTTCTGTGCCTCAGAGTTACCTGTGTCCCTAGGGGCTCTAGCAGGCTGGTTGATGGGGCAAGGGCTCATCTATATGGTCTGGGGTTTTCTCAAGACTCTTCCTCATTCAATCATATCATGGAGAAGAGGCTCAGCCTCCAGCCCTTAAAAGGAAGTCAATTATAGTGTCTCACTCCAGTAATGTTTTCCCCCATAGAGAACCCTACTCCACTTGACATCCTATACTATTCTTACCTGACAATTTATCTCCTGCTTGAGCTGAGTCTTTCCTTAGTTCACTGGGACAGGTCCCTGTCCCTACAATAAATAACCTTGCTGCTAGTCAGATATTTTGGCTCTAGAGGAAAAGCCACCCAGGAGGTAGCTGTGCATAGGACATACAGATTCATGGGAACTGTCGAAAATAGGATCTGGGTTTCTCCCTTACTTGTGAAAGGAGTCAAGCTACTGGAAGGACCTTTACACTGATGTTCTTCAGGCATGCATTTTTGTGGATCACAGAGAGAGTTCCCTAGACAGAGATTGCCATTATTCTCCATCCCAGACTGATCCTGTTGGATTTATTAAAAGAACAAGAAATTTTAAGAGTTGGAAGATGTCAAGGAAAAACAAAGTATTTTCTCTTGGGTACTAGATCATCCCTGAGGAAATCCCACTGCCTCCACTCAGAAATACAGATCTGTGACTGGGTCTCTACTCAGTCCCAGAAGCTGATCCTTAAGACTCCAGACCCATCATCCATATATCTTTTGGGGGAAGTAGGGGAAGACAATGATCATGGTCCTGCTGCTTCTAATTGCTGATCTGAAAAGGATGCACTTAATATTTCTGCTTTTCTGCATTTGACTATAAAGTTTTTATGCCCTGGTATATGGTCAATTTTTGTAAAGTTGTCCTGTGCCACTGAGAAAGATACATTCCTTTCTTTTCTCATTCTCTCTCCAAATGTCTATCATATCTAGATTATCTAATATTCTATCTATCGCTGACTTCTTTCTTTTCTTTTCTTTTTTGGTTAGATTTATCTAGTTCAGAGAGGGAAGTTGAAATTCTCCACCATAAGAGTTTTGCTATCTATTTCTACCCATAATTCATTTTCCTTTTCCTTTATAAATTTGGATGCTCTAGCATTTTGTGCATATATGTTTAGTATATTACTTCATTATCTATGGTACCTTTTAACATAATGTAGTTTCCCTGTTTATCTTTTAATAAAATCTATTTTAGCTTTCATTTTGTCTGAGATCATGATTACTACCTATGCTTTTTTTTACATCAGCTGAAGCATAATGAATTCTTATCCAGCCCTTTATTTTTACTCTATAGGTATCTCATTTTAAAATGTATTTCCTGTGAACATATTATCGGATTCTGGTTCTTGATGCAGTTTACTATCTGTTTCCATATTATAGATGAGTTCATACCATTCATACTCAAAGTTATAATTACCAGTTGTGTATTTCCCTCTATCCTATTTTATACCACTGTTTATCCTTCTCTCTCTTTTTACCTTATCCCTCCTCAGAAGTCTATTTTACTTCAGACCTCTGCCTCCCTATTCGGCACATACTTCTAAGAGTCTCTATCTTATCCTATCCCCTTGCTGTCCTATTTCTCTGTAAGTTAAGAAGACTTTTATATCCATCTAGCTGTGTGTATGTATATATATATTATTCCTTCTTTAACCCAGTTCCCTCAATGCCCATCCTCCCTCCACTGTAGTTTTTCTACGCACACCTTTTTTGCATGAGATAATTGCTCCATTTGACCTCTCCCTAATTTTATTTTTTAGGAGCTTCCTATTACAATCAACTCAAATCCAAGCTTTCTACCTATACATACTCTTTCTAACCACCCCAATGACAAAATTCTTAAGAGTTACAAGTGTCATTTACCCATATATGACAGTAAATGCTTTAACCTTATTCAACCTCTTATGACTAGTCTATTGTGTTTACTTTGTTATGTTTCTCCTGATTCTTGTACTTGAAAGCTTATCCGTAAAATAAGATATGAACTCATGTCAATGAGTGATAAGATAGAGCTAGATCTATATTGTCACCAAATGTCACCCTGTGCCTTCTCCTGTTCTGGGCAGATCTGGGTCAGGTGATCCCTGTTTTTCCCACATCAGTTGTTTCTCTTCCAGGCAAGGGAGGGGGGGTGGTAGCTTAGTACAAAGAATTAGCATGAGATTTACCTGTCTTCTCTATGAAATACACATTTCCACAAAGGTCTAGACAGGAACAACATGAAGGGAAGAGCATGAGCCACATAAAAAGGATTGGGGAGCACCAAGAGTCCAAATAAATCATGAAAAACAAAAGCATATCCACAGTCCACAAACATAATCAGCAACCAGGAGAGCCGAAGTAGCTGAGGAAGTAGGTGAACACTTTTTTCAATGAAGCCCATGTTGGGTTTTGGGGATTCCATCAAAATATTCTACCAAAAGTAGGGTTCAAATAGCAGGGCTGACATCCAAGAATGCAAAGCAGGTGAACAAGAGTCTAAAGGCAGCCCTGAAGAGAGGAGCAACTATTTAACACTTAAACCACACTCATTCATCAAGCATCTTACTAGCTTGGCCTCAAGGAGTCTTTATAGTCCTCTGATCTGGGTGAGAACCAATCCAAAGAGAGCCAGACACTAAAAGCTTACAGGTGATGATAAATAGCTACAGCTGATTGTAAATCTTGGGGTCCGAAGAAGCCATAGTTCAGGGAAGAGGCATTTTTCTAAGAGACTTTAAAAAGATACATAGGATAGTTTTCTATGGTTTTAACAAAACAATAGGGACTGGTATGGGAGAGTAAAGAGTATTCATAAAGAGTTTTTATGGTTTTTCAAGGGTGATTTAAAAAGAAAAAACCAGATTGGACCAGATTTCATTGGTTACATACGATAGCACATGTTTCCTATCGACTTTTTTTACACGTACTAAGCAGGAGTTTCTAGAGCTCAGGGATAATAGAGGATTTTTTCCCCACTAATATTGAGGGCCACACGGATTATTCTCAATTTCACTCTTAAGAGGAAAGGCAGATCTCCATACATCCAGTCTTCTTTGGCGGACTCCATATGGCCTAGGAAGACTTAGCTACTGTGTCGAACTTGATACACAGAAGCCTTCTTTGTTTCATTAAAAAGGGAAATCTTCCACCATCAGGGTAAGCATTAGGACTAGGCTTTTGAAGCTCTCCACAAGCTGTCAAGGTTTCATCAATACAAGAAATGTTTCCAAGGGTATGGTGACACTGAGAGCTCTGAAAGCTTGAGGGATACTATTGGGTACAGTTGAAGGAGTATGAGGGAAGTGATATAGAGATTGCCTATAATTCCCAGAATTTCAGAGTTCAAGAATTCAGCATCTGCCTAGTCCAACCCATACTGGCAAACGGATTCCCTCTGCAACATAAGATAAAGTAGTCATTTAGCATTTGCTCAAAGACCTCCAAAGAGGAGAAATTCACTGCCTCCTTTTTTGGATAGCTCTAATTTTTAGGCATCTAAGTGTTATAGTGGCTGGGCCCAAAGTCAGGAAGATGAATGTTTCTGAGTTCAAATATGGCCTCAGACACTTACTAGCTCTGTGACCCTTAACTCCATGTGCCTCAGTTTCCTCATCTGTAAAAATGAACTAGAGAAGCAAATGGCAAACCACTCTAGTATCTTTGCTAAGAAAACCTCGAATTGGGTCACAAAGAGTCAGACATGACTGAAAGCAACTGAAACCCTCTGCCCCCACCCATTTTTAGGAAGTTTTTCCTTATATTATGGACTAAATTTGCTTCTTTTTGACTTACTCAAAGTTGTCTGCCATATCATACTGTTGACCACAGATCTGTTTCAAACTATGAATTGAGGGGATGCCCTTCAATTGGGGAATGGCTGAACAAGTTGTGGTATATTAATGTAATGGAATATTATTGTGCAATAAGAAATGACAAGCAGGCAGATTTCAGAAAAACCTGGAAAGACTTGAACTGACACAAAGTGAAATGAGTAGAACCAGGAAAACATTGTACACAGTTATCAGCAACATTGTGTGATGATCAACTATGAATGATTTAGCTCTTCTCAGCATCACAATGATCCAAGACAAGTACAAAGACTCATGATGGAAAATGCTATTCACATCCAAATAAAAAACTGATGGATTCTGTATGCAGATTGAAGCATACTTTTTTTCACTTACATTTTTTGGTGTTTTTTTCCCTCTTTTAATCTGTTTCTTCTTTCACAACTGTGACTTATATGGAAATATGTTTTGCATAGTTGAACATATATATAACCTATAAAAATTGCCTACCATTTTAGGCAGAGGGGAAGAGAGGGAAGGAGAAAGGAAGAAAATTTGGAACTCAAAATCTTATGAAAATGAGTACTTAAAATTATCTTGACACATAGCTGGGGGAAACAAAATACTATTAAAGATTTTTTAAAGATGTTATTGATATCATTTTTACAGCATAATTATATATGTGTATGCACACACATAAATTGTTTATATATCCTAGATACCAAACCCTTATAAGGGAAATTTGATACAAAGATTTTTTTTTCCAATTTGACTATTTCCCGTTTTATCCTAGGTGTATTCATTTTGTTTATACAGAGCTTTTCAGTTTCATATAAAGTAAAATTGATTTTTTGAACCTAAGAGTAAAACTCCACATTTACACCTATTAAATTTTATCTTATATGATTCAGCCTAATGTTCTAGCATGCCAAGGCTGTTTTGATTCATAATTCTGTCATCCAGTGTGTTATCTATCCCTCCTAGCTTTGTTCCATCATATCATCTCTGCCTTTATCCATGTCATTGATAAAGCTCTTAAATAGCACAGGCAAGTGCAGATCCCTAAGGCATTCCATTGGTGTTAGCCTTCCCAGTTGACGCCAAATTCTTTGGGTCCAACCATTCAACCAGCTCCAAATCCATATAACTGTGCTGTCATCTACCTCATATCTCTGCATTCTTCACATAAGAATAGCACAAGATACTTTATCAAAAGCTTTGTTAAAATCAAGGATAGCTATCTACAGCAAGAATATGTATAGTAAAACTGTCAAAAAAGGAAATAAGTTTAATCTGGAATGACCAGGTCCAGAAGCCATGTAAGTTATTTGCTTATTGTCTTTTCCCTTTCTAGTCATTCAGTCAGTTAAAAAGAATTTATTAAGTATTTACTATGTGCCAGGCATTGGGCTACTTCATCACCTCCCATACAAGATATATGTAATGTAAATGAAAGGTAATCTCAGAGGAAAGGGACTAGGAAAAGCCTCCTTCTTAACAAAATTTTCTAGAATTTTGTCAGGAATTAAAGCCAGTCTCATTGATCTATAGTTTTAGACATTATACTTTCGATTTTTTGGAAAATCAAGACAATATTTACCCTAGGTGGCGAAGTGGATAGAGTGCCATGCCTGGAGTCAGGAAGACTCATCTTCCTGAGTTCAAATCTGGACTCAGATACTTACTAGCTCTGTGACCCTGGACAAGGCACTTAACCCTGTTGGCCTCCATTTCCTCATCTGTAAAATGAGCTGGAGAAGGAAACAGCAAACCACTCCAGTATCTCTGACAAGAAAACCCTAAGAGTCATGAAGAGTTTGACATGACTGAAACAACTGAACAACAATCTGCAGCACTTTTCCCATCTTTCAGTCACCAACCTTGGCTCAACAGTTTTAGCTACCAACTCTTTCCTCACCTGAAGATGTAGACATGTGGGCCAGATGACTTGAATTCATCAAGAACAGACAGATCCTCTCTTACTATCTACTAACTTTTCTTGAATATCACCTCCTCACTGGTTATTTTTGTATTGTCCTTTCAATTCCAAAAATCCTTGGCAAACAAAACAGAAGTGAAATAGGAATTGGGCAGCTCTGTCTTCTCTCTCTCTCATCAGTTATAGTCATATTATCCACCCCCCAAGCAACGGTTCTATTCCTTTTTTGATCTTCCTCCTTTCCCTAATATAGCTTTCCACTCCCACCCACCCTCCCACCTCTACTTTCTTGTTGTCCTTAGCTTCCCTTGCCAGAATCAGCTCATTCTGAGCTTTAGCACTCCTGGCACTATTTTTACAGGACTATTCCACAGTTTTGTACTTATTCTCTGTTCTCTGGCCTCGTCTTCCTCGTACGTCTTTTAAAAATCTAAGTTAGTTAATGAGTTCCCTGATCATTCTCATTGGTATCTTTAGACAACTCCATTTCTTCCTCATAAAAAATTATTTCTCTTTGTGTCTCCAGAACTTAATTCTTGAGGGCTTCCCATTCCTCCTGGCCAGGTTTACTCTGTAGAATTGTAGTGTGATAAATGCACACACCCAGAAGAACCATAGATAGGAACTTCCTGCCTCTAATTCATCCATTATTCAGCTACCAAAATAAACTTACTAAGGCATTGGTCTGATACCTTTGCTCAAAAACCTTTAGTCGGTCTTATAGCTTCATGGATAAAACAAAAACTCATCAACTTAGCAATCAATCAATGTGTGCTGGCCATCATGCTAAGTGTTGGGGATACAGAAAGATGCAAAAGATAGTCCCTGCTCTCAAGAAGTTTACAGTCCAATGGGGAGACAGTATGCAAACAAATATATATAAAGCAAACTATATGAAGGATAAACAGGAACTAATTAACAGATGGAAGGTTCTTGAATTAAGAGGGGTTAGAAAAGGCTTCATGTAAAAGATGGGTTTTAAGTTGCAAATTAAAGGAAGCCAGGGAAGTCAGTAATTAGAGCTAAGAAGGGAGAGCATTCCAGGCATAGGTGGTAGGCAGAAATAATACCGGTAGCAAAGAGATGCACTGTCTTGTTCATTGGCATTTAAAACCTTCCACAAACTGGGCTTCAACCTACTTCTCCATCCTTATTTGACATTACTCCCCTTGACACCTAGTTTCAGCCACACTTGACTATTGGCTGCTCCCCAGATTTGTCATGCTGTCCCTTACTTGTGTACTTTCCTGTATTCTATCCTCCGTGGCTGGAGCGTACTCCCTCTCTATCTTCCTCTTTTGTAATCTTCTTTCCTTAAAGGCTCAGCTCAGGTATCACTTTCACTATGGAACCTTCTCTAAAAATATTCTTAGAGGACTTTGGGGGGATATATCCTCTACTCTATCATAATGTACCATGAATAATACTAATTTGTGTTTATTAGGTATTTGTGCTATCCTCATTCCTGCACTTCCTTGAAGGGAGAGGATATCATCTTTTTTTTTCATTTTTTTAATTATTATTTTTTTTACCCCAGGATCTAGGACCTACAGTAACTTAATCATAGTAAGACACTTTATAAATATTTTCGGAACCTTGAATGGAGCACAACAGTGAGAGTATGTGTAACTTGGTAAGTAAAGGTACTAACTATTGAAAAAAATGGGAAAAGTGAAAACAACTAATTGGTAGGTAGATGATTTAGAGGGTTGAATAAATAAAAGGAAAAGTAAGTCATCATTAGCAACAAGATCCCAGTCTGCCAGCCAGGTTACATTTTCGAATGTGCTTTTGGCTAGCCCTTGTAAAGAATAATGCTAAAGAAATAGAAGGAACCAACGAGATTAGCTCTCAGACTCCTAAGTCTGAAAGAAGCAGGGCCCAACCTAAAAGAAATAAGGTTTAAATAGAATTTTTTGTTAAAATGGCACACAGAATTTCTCCAAGTAACTGGTGTTCATAGCAATAGATCCAGCATTGGAGATATACAGGACATTACACGTGTTTTCTATAAGTTCAGAGCAATATGTGCAGGAGAGAAAATGTGGAATTATAATTTAACAGGGTAGTTTGTTTTTGGTTGTGTCTTCAATATTGATTCAATTAAATGAGTATTCATTAAGTGCTTGCTCTTTGCCCCTAGATGGCGCAGTGGATAAAGTGCCAAACCTTGGAGTCAGGAAGACTTCTTTTTGAGTTCAAATCTGGCCTCAGACGTTTACTAGTCGTGTGACCCTGGACAAGTGACTTAATCTTGTTTGTCTCAGTTTCCTCATCTGTCAAGTGAGCTGGAGAAGGAAATGGCAAACCACTCCAAAATCTTTACCAAGAAAACGCCAAATGGGGTCACGAAGAGTCGGAAATGACTGAATGGCAAGATGCCACTCTTTACAGTATTTGCAAATAATAAGTGCATAACTAAATCTGGAAAAAGTAAATTTTGGAGGAAAAAAAACCCCGAGGGCATGCAACTTAAATGTGCAGCACTGACATGAAATCTTCATTAGATTACTACGTTAATATTTGTCTTTGATTTCGAAGATCGGTGTGCTTCAAGTTCTGGCCATTCACTTTCTCCTTCTAAGCCCTGGGGGTGGGGGGCACCGACAGAACGAAAGGTTCTCAGACAGAAGCTTCCCTTAAGGTCCTCCCGACAAGTTTCCCGCTTTTAGTCCACCTTAAAGCCAACTCACTGGAGCTCCAATGGCCGGATTGGGCTATTTGTGAGAAGAAAGGCAGGGGGGCGGGAGCTGGGAGAACGAAACCAGCTGTAGGTCAGCGTCCTTCCCCCAGCCTCCCTGCTGGACCCGAGGGCTTGTTCCTGCATCCCTGCTCTCTGGCTCGCAGGTCTCTGCCCACCAGTGCGGTGCGGAACGCCTCAGAGGCGGAGGGGCAATGCTGAGCTCCCCCCGCCATTTCCATGCAGGGCTATTTTTAGCTGCCTCTGTTGCAATATAAAGAATGTTTGGCGTGGAGAGCTCTTTGCAGAGAGGGTGCGTTGTCACTTTAAGGAGGAGCTGGACTTCAGGGGGTGGGGACAGTTAGCAGAGGGGCTGGGGTGGCCTGGGTTTCAACCACTACCTTGGGAAGACCGGGGTTGTGTGTGTGTGTGTGTATGTGTGTGTGTCTGTGTCTGTGTCTGTGTGGCTAAGGACGCTCTACTAAAAGGGTTTGCAAAAGACTCTGAGAAAGCCACCATGGATTTGTTACGGGAGGCCGACTGATTTTCCCAGCGCCAACGTTGGGCAGTGACTTCACCCAGGAAGGACTGTGCGACAGCTCGGTTAGGGGTGAGTAGCCCTTAAAGGGGTGGGGGGAGAACACTGCGAGAGGCAGCAAGAAGAAGAATCCTTCGATCTTGCCCTTCTGTGGCAAAAGGGCCACGTATGAACAAGCCTCAGCATCCCCCTGTGATGGAAGCCTGTGCATTGTTCAAGGGCAGTATGGGCACCATTCACCCTACCTCTTCCCCTCTCCCCGTAGATTGTGGTCACGCGTTTCAATCAGTGTCCTCTTGTGTACATTTGACCACAGGATTTGCACTATTTCGAGCTCCTGTTATGATGCCTGATTTGAGAGGGGACGAGAGAGATGAAGCCATCCCTCCACCCCAGCCCCGAAAGATGCTTCGTGGAGAAGCTCTAAGTTGAAAAGGTCTTCCGTGGCTCCCAGCCCTTGTGGTCCTTTGCCCGAGCTGTGGGGAGGGGTACATCTAGAAGAAGTGCTGAACCCCGGAGCTCTTTTAGTGGTCTGGAAGGATGAAATGGCAAAATGCTCCCCGTATTATTCTCCTCCCTCTTTGAAAGTGAAAATAGTGATGATAAAATAATAGCTGTAATTAGCCATCCCTCAGAGTAATTAATCAAAGCAACACTTTTTTTTTTAACCCCATAGCACTGCTCATTTGCAAGCCAGAGAAGCATGTGGCTGGCTTCTGGATCAACTCTTTGGATTAGTGGAGCTGGTTTCCTTGTCAATCCCAAAGCCTAGGTTGTATCCACTGGTTTGAGGAACCAGTCAGAGGTGAGACCCTGTCCTGGAGGTGTTGCTCCTTCCTTTCCCCCTTTCTCTCCAGTATCGATGGGTTTTCAGTCTCCAGAATCCACAGGCTTTTATTGTCAGAGCCTAAGAATTGGGGCTTGGAGGGGTTTTCCATGCAGTCACTGGAAAGAACTTTCTACCAGAAAGGTTGCTTTAAAAAACAAACAAACAAATGAAAAACCACCAATGCTTCAAGTAGAGGGGGGAAATGGAGCCGCTCTTGGAGTGAATGGAACATTCCAAGTCTGGGGAAGATTAGTTGTTTGAGTTTCTAAATGGTAAATCATCTGTGGGTTAAATTCTGAAGTTCACAGTATTCTCCCCGGGTAGGAAACCCTTAGCTAGTGAAATCTGGAGACTGCTTTTCCTTGAATTACCTTCTGCAACCTCTTCTACCTGCATATATAGCTCGAACCTAGCCTTTTTCCTATAGTGATATTTTTCCTATAGAGATATTTTCATGCTTTTCATTTGAACAGTGATCTAAGAAGTTTCATTTTTTGCTTAGACAATTGTTTATCCTATTTTTAACATGAAGTTCTAGAATTCTGGTAATGTTTTTGTCAAGTCCTCCTTTATTTTTGAAGATGATAGGACTTGAGAGTAGATTAGATTTATAGAGTCAGGTCTGGCTGTAAAGGTCAAATTAGAATCAATGGCCCCTCCTGCACAGACTGCCTGGGAAGTCTCTTCTTAGATTCACAATAACAATTCTAATAGTTCGCATTTGTACAGCACTATGTATGAGTCAGGAGGCTTGGGGATTTTTCCCTAGCCCAAGTTACTTAGCCTTTCTAGGCCCCAGCTTCCTCATCTATAAAGTAATGTGACTGGATTGATTCCTAAGGTTTCTTCACTGTTTTATGCTTTATCTCACTTGATCTCTGTGATGGCTCTGTAAAGTCAGTATCAGCATGATGACACCCCCTGCCCCATTTTATCAAAGAAACTCGGTGACTTGCTCAAGATCCTGTAAGAGGAAGAGCCTTGACTTCAGCCCAGGTCTTTTGAAACCAAGCAAATTGCTCTTCCCACACACCACAGCAGTTTCTCTCTTAGGTGGCTGTTGCTCTTTGCAGTATAGCTAGACTAGGGAGTCAGGAAGAGCTGAGTTCAAATCCTACCTCTGATCCTTAGTAATTATGGGTATGGAGCCTTAGTTTCCTCATATGTAAAACAGGAATGATAATACCTAGATTAATACCTATAGAGACCCATGAGCTAATGAGTGAAAAGTGCTTTCAGAACTTTAAAGCACCATAGAGATGCCAGTTATTATCATTATTATAAATCCCCACACCCCCAGCAGGCAAAAAAAAAGACAACTCAAAGCAATTTCATTCCTCATGGGTACCTCCCAGCAGCTCAAGGAAGAAGAGAGAGAGAGCAATAGCAACTGGGGACATCACTGTCTATGGTCAGCCCACTTTAGCTTACTGTACACAAGTTGCTTAGACATCTGAGCTGTTCTTTTTATAAGCCCAGCCCTGTGTGGGTGTGTTATGATGAGTGTGGTTTTAGGACGAGTGGACTGGATATCTTCCAGGGCCTTCTTGTTGGTGAGTTTACTTCTCTAGTCGCTGGATGTTCACTATGGCTCGTAGGTGGCAATGGTGAAGCTATCCAAGAAGCCAGATGTGTTTTCTGTGGAAGGTTCAGGTCCTGTAACTGTAAATGAAGGCTAAGAGCATTTCTGCTTTAGGGACTTTTCATTAGATTAAGAGCTTGATGCCATGCCTTGTCCTCCAGCGGAATAGAGAGGAAAAGTATTTATTAAGCCCCTATACTGTGCCAAGCACTGTGCTAAGTGCTGGGGATACAAATAGAAAATCAGGGCAGCCCCTTCCTGTCAAAGAGCTCACATTCTGATTGGGAGAGAACCCATAAAAGGGAGTTCATGTTTATGTTCAATTCAGGACAGATGGAAGGGCCAGGCAGCACTGTTTCTGGTAGGTAAAGTAATAGCTCATGAGAGAGGACTTTTGAGCTTTATCATTGACTCATAGTTTTTTGTTGTTTTTTTTTTTTTGTTTTGGGGTCTTTTTTGTTTTGTCTTGTTTTTTTACAGGGGAGGCAGGGCAATTGGGGTTAGGTGACTTGCCCAAGGTCTCACAGCTAGTATGTCAAGTGTCTGAGGTCAGATTTGAACTCAGGTCCTCCTGAGTCCAGGGCCAGTGCTCCACTCACTGTGCCACCTAGCTGCCCCTATTGACTCATAGTTGTAAGGGACCTTAGAGATCATCTAATCAAATGTCCTTATTTTACAGATGAGGAAACTGAGACCCAGAAAGCCTAAGTGACTTTTCAAAAATTATACAGCTAGTACATAACTGAGCTAGGATTAAAACCCAGGGCCTCTGAATACAAAATCACTGATCTTTCTATGACAGCACATAATCAGTGAGTCATTGTAAGTGTGTTGCCTAGAGAACCAAACTCACTCATATTTTCAGCTCTATATTTCTAGTGAAAATCTTACCCTGGGCCTCAACATATTTGCTTTGGCTCTAGAAGCCACGCGTTCTTCTCCTTTCTTTCCTCCCACCACCTTCTACAGTTTAGGAGCCAGATGAATATTTTAGCTTTGGAGGAAAGAAATACAAAAAAAAGCATTCACTTGTTTGTTTATTTAAAGATAGCATATTGGTTGAGGGCATCTAATTCCAACTTCAATTATAGCCCCTAAGGGTCCACAGAAGAGTTTTGAAAGATTGAGAAAGTCCATGGCAGGGCTCATCACCTCTGAGATGGATATTCCCTGGGCCATGCCCATTGGGCCTTTCCTTGCCTAGTCCAGTCCTCTTTTCCACTTCTATTATGTCTGTGGAAGCTAGAACTGAATGATCACTAAAGAGCCCTCTGGTGTGGCCCCTGGCCCTGTTCTTGTAATGTGGCATTGCCCATTACAGCCTTACTCTCTCAAGTTATAGTCCATATAAGCTTTGAGGAGCCTTCTCCCAACTCCCACTGAAAAGTTAGGTTCCCAGAGTTAGACTGGCTACATTACCCTCTTGGGTTTCTAGGGGTAGCCCTGAGGGGTCAGAAGGGATCCTCTAATGCCATTGACTCAAGTCCCCACTGGTGTTCTTCCTTCTAAGATTATCAGTTCAGAATCAGTTTAGTCAGCCAGCCTTTAAGTAGTTTTTAGAAAGGGGTACTTATTAAGGTGTACAATATGAAAAGTTGGGACATACTCTCCTACAAATACATACAGAGTCTAGGGGAATAAGGGCTCAGGTTTGGAAAGCACATAAGGCCAATGGGTAGTTCCTTGCTGCTATAGGCCCTTTCCTCCCATTCTTGAGGGTCTCAGGAAATTCCCCTTAAGCATGATGTAGTCTCATTGATAGGCTCCTTGTAGAGTTATGAATCTAGGCTGCCTATGGCTCCTGATAAAGCAGACACTGCCACCAGCCAATCTAGAATGTTATTTAGGACATCATGGGAAATCCAACATCCCAAGGACCTTTGGAAGCTATAAAGGTCTTCTGGTAAAAGATAGTTGGGGGAAGGTTGCTTCTCCTTCTCCACCAGGCAGTTCCCACTCAGAGGTTCAATTAAAACTGCACACTCACTCCAAATTTTGGAATTACCTTCCTTCTCACCTTACTTGACAATTTATAGACTATCCCTGGTGCAGGTCAAATTTCCCTAGCCTGTCCAAAAATATCATGATTCTTGTGCAGCATCATTCTAATCAAACACCTTTTTCACACTTAATTGAAGGTCTTTTGATTTATTGACTGAGACATGATCTCACCTGGTCAAACTATCAGAGCCAAAATGGGGTAGAGTAGCTTTAAAACTCATCCCCCTGTCCCCTGCAAAGTTAAGTGGTATTTTTTTAAGAAGAAAGTAATTATGGAACTTTGTAAATGGGGGTGGTGATGAATGGAAATATGCACGAAGAGGAAGAACTAAGTACAGTTATGTAATTTTAAGTAAGATTACACTGAGTATAACAACTGCTTCAGTGAAATGCTAGGCACCTAGTAACTTGGAACGCAGAATTTGTTGAGCCCTTCATGAACCTATGCATAAGGTGTATTGTCAGTCTACAGCAAAGTGAATCATGAGATTCCACGTATGCTTTCAAAAGCACAATTATCCACCCAAGGCATATTCTATGTGCCCGTCTGTAAAATTTGATGAGCCAGTAGAATGTAAGCCCCTTAAAGGCTGAAACAGTTTCTTTTCCATTTCACTATCTCTGTTGTCTTGAATATAGTAGATATTTAATAACTAGCCATTGAATAAAGTCATAAATTAACATTGAATTGAATGTTTAAAGTTTATGATGAGTGCCCCACGTATCCAAAAATGTATTCTGACTCTTACCTCCTGGTCCTGTCTTCCCTGTTACATGCTTCAGTGCGTGCACAGGAAAGGTAGAATAAGACTTGGTCTACCACCCAGCTGCTCTTTGCTCCACCGATAAGGAGGAATGACAATATTTAGTCTGAAACTGATCATATTCCTGCAATAGTTTTAGAAGGTTAGCAAATTTCTTGAGGGCAGCTTAACTTGCTTAGTTCATTTAGTTCATAATGTCAGATGACTATTTGAAATCTATCAAACACTATCTAGACGTCTGAATCCTGTTCTCTATGCACTTGCTGTGTTTGATATGCAATGGTCTAAAGCAGGGGCTCTTAACCGAGGGTCCATTGACCCCAAAGGGGTCCAAGGATGGTCTTAAAAGAGGGTCTGTCAACTTTGATAAGAAGCAATCTGTCTTTATCTTCACTAACTTCTGAGATTCAGCATTTCCTCCACTTATTTAAGAACATTATACTGAAAAAGGGGTCCATAGGGTTCACTAGACTGACAAAGGGGTCAATGATATTAAAAAAAAGATGGAGAACTCCCGGTCTAAAGCAACATTGTAGTTTTGAAGTGCATGATTTTGAATTCTGTTCAATACTGGAGGATTCTAGTCGGCATCTGGCCAGTGATGGAGATCTGAAAGAAGCGACAGTTGTTTCTCATTGAAGACAGTGGTGATAATGAGGTCTTCATGTCTTCAGTGTTCTGTATGCTTAGATGCATAAACAAGAAGTGGAAAAAAAAAACTATGTAATTACTGAATTATTAAATGTTCACCATGTGCTTAGAAAGTTTCAAGTATGAAAGGCCCTCAAGTGCCAGAGCTTTACTGTTCTGAGAGCACTGTCAGCCTCTTCAAAAGAAGAGTTGATGGCCAGGTTATCTTACCTTGCCAAGGATTCTGTGCTTTGCAGGAAGCCCTTCATCCTACATGGTGAAATGCCTATTGAAAAGAGTGTTGAACTATCACTGTCACTCCCATATAAAATAACCTCTGTCTCTGTTGAAGGTGGAGCCATTTGTACCCAGAGGTATAGTGAAGGTCCATACCTATGTCCATACATACCCTACAGAGATATAGATAGAAGTCTTTAGTTTGGTATAGCTAAATTATTCTATAATAGCAAAGCTCCTACCTCCTAGGATTGTTCTGAGGATGAAACGGTCATATTTCTAAAGCTTTTTCCCCTTTCCCTTTCCCTTTCCCTTCCCCTTTCCCTTTCTCTTAGTTAACTGCTACCTGCTGCTACTGATCAGTATGCTAGTTAGTTTGAGATGCATGTGTCAATGTTGTTTTCTAGCCAGTCAGAAAATAAATTCTCTGACCAGCTAGAAAACAACATCACTTCGGTGGTTAGGTATATTTATTGGCAAGCAGCTGCTCAATCTCAGCAACATTCTCATTAGATCGGCCTTTGTGGCTTTATCTGACAGATTCTCCCATTACTGCTGGTTAATCTGGTGGATTTACCCTGTCATTCCTAGTTCCTAGAGGTGGCTACAAATGGCTGTTGAGATGGTGTTATTAAGCTCCTTACAGACATCTTCATTCTTTGGAAAGCTGACAGTTAGTGGATGGTGCATCTGAGGTCAGAACACATGGATTTGACCTTGGTTCGGATCCCTGTTCTGCCACTGGTGTAACAGGAAGTGGAGATATTGGACTAAATTTGGAGTTTGAATCCAACTCTGTCTCTCACTACGTGGGTTACCTTGGGCAAGTCCCTCAATTTCTCTGAGCTTCAGATTCCTCCTCTAAAAAGCAAGGGGGAAGTTAGACTAGATCAGGGGTTCTTAACCTGGGCTCCATTAACTTATTTTTGTTATTTATAACTGTAATTCGGTGTAACCTTTACCCTGTTTCTAGTTCTTTGCTACTACCCAAAAATGCTGCTATAAATATTTTAGTGTGTATGGAGACTCTTTTTATCATTGATTTTCTTGGTGTACATGCCTAGCAGTAGGTCTCTAGATCAAAAGGTATAGACATTTTATTTACTTTCTTAGAATAATTTTAAATTTCTTTCCAGAATAATTAGACAAATTTACAGAAAAAGAACCTTATAAAATAAGTATGGCCAAAGGGCAGAGGTTCTTAACCTAGAGTGCATCGAATAGAATTCAGGGGGTTAATGAACTTAGATGGAAAAAAATTGCATTTATTTTCAATAACTTCTGAATGAAATTGAAATTTTTTGAAGGATCTAAAAATATTATTCTGAGAATGGGTCCATAGGTTTCACCAGACTTCTATGTGTCTGTGATATTAAAAAACAAACTAAAAAAACCCTGGTCTAAAGCATAATTCAGTACCTTTCTCACTAATGCTCCACCTTTCTCTTGTTAGCTCATTCCAACTCTTATGTAGATTTTGATGAAAACATCTCTTAAATTCAATACATATGTATTAAATATCTGTTATGGTAAGACCCTATATAGATGTGATAGGAGAAACTGATAGGCTCTCAGAGCCAGCAGCACAATAATGAAGATGACAAATACACAAGTGACTAGAATACAAGACAGAAAGAAGTTGATAAATACCATAGGAAGAGTACAAACCAAATGCTATGAGAGTTCATAGGCTGGAGAAATAATTACTATTTGCTTATTTTTGAGTGGGGAGGGGTCAGGCTTCATTTAAGGTTACATTTGATCTGGGCAGCTAGGTGGCACAGTGGATAGAGTGCCAGGCCTGGAGTCAGGAAGACTTTAGTTCAAATGCAGCCTTAGACACATTAGCCAGTGTGACCCTGGGTAGGTCACTTAACCATGTTTGCCTCAGTTTCCTCATCTGTAAAATGATCTGGAGAAGGAAATGGCAAATCACTCCAGTATCTTTGCCAAGGAAAACCCCAAATGGGATAGGGTCACTAAGATCCAGATATGACTGAAACGAGTGAATAACAGCAAAAAGAAAAAAACCCAAGCATTTCCACAGGTGGAAATAGGGAGGGTTGAAGGCATTCTCAGCCAAGAGAAAATAATAATATCAGCAAATGAATGGAAGCAGGAAAGAAATCACATTTGGGAAAGTGAGTATTTCAGTTTTCCTTGAAGCAGGACCTGTTTTTTTGTTTTGCCTTTGTATCCCCAAGACCTAGCACAGTGCCTTACACACAGCAGACCCTAATCAATGCTGTTGGATTGGATTGAAGCGTATAAAATAATACACTAAAAGTAGTGATGGAAGTTTGGAGTAGTCACAGTTTAGGGCTGTGCTGTCTTGAAGGGCCCTGAATGTCAGGCTGAGTCATTTGGACTTATTGTAAAAAAAAAAAAACTTTTGTAATTACCCCCTTAGTGCTAGTTCCTTCCCTCTGAGATTATCTCCAGTTTATCCTTTCTATGTCTTGTTTGTAGGCAGTTGTTTACATGTTATCTCACCCATTATTAGACTGAGCTCCTTGAGGGGAGGGACTGGTCCACCCCTCCCCCCCATCTTTCTTTGCATCAACAGGGCTTAGCACAAGTACCTAGTGCTTAATAGATGTTTTTTGACTTGATTTGTGATTCCATTCCCTTTTGGGGCACCCATGGCTTCTCTGAAGTTAGCTCCATGTCAGAGTGTGTCTGGGCTCCTTTCCAATAAACTGGCCTTGACTCCTAATTTCCCATTTTCTAGCTATCTCCACAACCATAGTAAGAACTAGTAGGAAAGACAAAAAAGACATAGGGCCTCCTCCTGTTTCCCACTTATCTTGTTCTTTTTTCCATGCAGGAGAAAAAACAAAATCAGGTAATACAAGTATCTTTCTGCAGAATGTGAAATCCCTATGACATTGTTCCCTTAACAAGAAGGAGGCAATTTTCCACTTGATTCTTCGTAGTTTCCTGCCTCCCATTACTTATTGGCTTTATAGCTGAAGTCAAGTATAACTTAATTGGTATATAAGAATTGTACATTTTTTCTTTAAAAAGACTTCAATTTTTTTTGTTTTTATATATATACCTTTATTTATTATTTAGATATACCTTTGTTTCTGAATTTACCCTCCTGTGTTTCCTACCTAGAAAACCATATCTTCTGGTGAAGATTTTAAAAAGGAAGAGAAAAAATAATCAATAAAGTAAAACTAAGAATTGTATAACCCAGGGTGGGGAACCTGTGGCCTGGAGGCCACCCTCAAGGCCACAGGTTTCCCACCCCTGGTATAAACCATATATGATGTACATTTTCTTATCTCTTCTCCAGGGCATAGTTTTGTCATTATAATTAGTGAATATGCAATTTTGATTTTTTTTTCTTCCTTTTTTTTCCAACAATTCTTATGAGTTTTCCCATGCTTCTCTGAATACTTTATAATCATCCCTACTTATGTCACAGTAATATGCTGTTCACACACCGCAATTTGTTTGGCCATTCCCCAGCTGATGGGCATCTACTTCGTTTTCAATTCTTTGCTACTGTATAACATGTTGTTCGGAATATTTTAGCCTATAGAGGACCTCTCTATCTTCCTTGGTGTATATGCCTATTTGCTCTTTTTTCAAATAGCTTTTGCTACTAGGACTTTACCAGAAACTTTCAACAATAGCCTCTGTTAAAAAAAAAAATCAGACCCAGTTACCTCACAGGCCCCATATGTATCCCTGAGGCAAAAAAAAAAAAAAGAACTTTTTGGACAAAATCTAAGTAAGGTTTATCAGTAGGCATTTACTCTGGTTTCATAACAGCCCGGGTGAATGAAACCCACAGACAATCCTCAAACCTCTTTTAGTTAGGTGGCCTTAGGAAGTTATGACTACCTTTTCTCAGCTCTACTAATAAGATATGAAGCTGACAGATCTAACTGCTTCTTTCTTTCCTTTTCTTTCTGTTCTGTAGTGAATATGCTGATGAGCAGTAAAATAGGGAAAGGCAGAGAGCATTAAAACAAAGTGACTCGGAGAACTGAGACTTGCCTTTCTTTGGAAAATATTCTGAGATTGGGCCTTTGAAGATCATTTCCATCCATTGATATCGAATTATAGAGATTTCTTCAGCAATCCACAGCTGATGTTTAGAAACCGGATCTTTCCTTTCCTTTAAAAAAATGTTAACTTGTATGAAACCAGTCAGTCGAGTAGCATTTATTGAGCACTGGCATTGTGCTAAACCCTGGATAAAAGACTGCCCCTGAATGCTATTGTGCTATTTAAGAAAAAAAAAAAAAGATATGCAGGCAGATTTCAGAAAAACCTAGACTTACATGAACTGATTCAAAGTGAAGTGAGCAGAACCAGGAGAATATTGTACATTGTAACAACAATGTTGTGTGATGACCAGCTATGATAGACTTAGCTCTTCTCTGCAATACAACGATCCAAGACAATTCCAAAGGATTCATGATGGAAAATGCTATCCACATCCAGAGAAAGAACTGATAGAGTCTGAATGCAGATCGAAGCATACTATTTTCTCTTTATTTTTTGTGTTTTTTTTCCTTTTGTTCTGTTTCTTCTTTCACAACATGACTAATATGGAAATATGTTTTACATGATTGCACATATATAACCTACATCAAATTGCTTACTGTCATAGGGAGGAGGAAGGAGGGGAAAAAGCAGGGAGAAAATGTGGAACTCGAAATTTTATAAAAAATGAATGTTAAAAATAGTCTTTACGTGTAATTGGAAAAATATTGGAAAATATTTAAAAGGCGGGAGGGAAAGACTGTCCCTGCTCACAAAGAGCTCACAGTCTGGGTGGGAAGGAGGGGCAGAGTAGACAATATGCAACAATTGTGTACAGACAAGGTATATACAGAATAAAATGGGGGTAATCTCAGAGGAAAGGCATGATGATTCAGGAGGCCTAGAAGGCTTCTTGGAAAAGGCTGTACTTTAGCTGGGATTTGAAGGGAAACAAGGAAGCCAGGAGGAAGAGATGAGTAGGGAGAGAGTGTTCTAGGCATGGAGTTCTAGGCAATGAAAATCTTGGGAGTGGGGTCATGGAGTATTGTGTGTGGGGAACTGCAGGGAGGCAAATGTCACGGGGGAGCAGAGTATTTGGGAGGGGATATAATGTGAAAAAAGACTGGAGGAAGGGGGCCCTGGTAATGAAGACCTTTAAAAGTCAAACGGAGGATTTTATATTTGATCCTGGAGATAATATTGGAGTTTATTGAATAGGGGAGTGATATCATCAGATCTGCATTTTAGGAAGCTCAGTTTGACAGCTGAGTGGAGGACAGACCAGAGGGGAGAGAACCTTGACACAGGTACACCAACAGCAATAGTCCAGGTTGCAAAGTAATGAGGGCCTGCACCAGGGTGGTTGCAGTGTTAGAAAGAAGGGGAAGTATCATGACACAAATCACCAAGATTCAAGGTGAAAAAAAATTCTAAATATTTGGTCTTGTGTCTACAAAGCATCTGGACAGATGGAAATTTTTGCTTTCCTCCCAGGGGAGGCAGGGTGGTAGCGGCGGCAGGGGGCATTGATTCCCAGCTTTTTTGGAATTATGATAGAGCATTGTTTTTGGTTGGGGGGATGTGCCCTTGTTTCTCAAAAGTGTTATATACAACAACAGAATGTTTTTCAGTTATAACTTTAAATCAGTTTAAAGCTTCCACATCCTCAGAATTTCACAATGCCTGAAGATCATTTGAGATAGCTTAAGTGTCTTAAATAGAGACTTGGGAATCTTTGGCATAGATAACACCAGCAAAATGTGTACATAAGTATATTTGGGCTTTTTAAAGCTGTCTTGTTAGTTTCCCTTTTCTGTCTTATTTCCTTTGGGGGCCCAGGACCTGGTAAAAACTGACTCCTGTCTCTGCATAGAACTGTTCATTTAACCTTCTGTTCTGCAACATTAAATTTCATCTCTCTAGGTCTTCTCTCAATGCTGGCTTTATTATAACCAGAAATGAAGGAGGAAGGGTGGAGTTAATGTGCCAAAGCCTCAGGGCCTTGGTTAAAAAGCAATTTCTGTAAGAAATTTCTTCTTAGCCCTTCCTCATCCACTTTTCTATCTAGTTCATCCTCCTCATTTTAGGGATAGGATATTGAGGCCCAGACAGGTTAATGACTTGCCCAAGGCCACACAGTAAGTTAGTGGCAGTAAGAACTGAGACTAGATTCCAGCATTCCTGAGTATTAACCAGTCCAATGTTCTCTCTACCACTCCATATCGCTTCATGTTTTTTTTTTCTTTCCTGATTTCCAGCTGAGCCCATGGAATTCTCCTTTCCCACCCCCTCTCCCTCCCAATCTCAGCAGACTGTGTATCTTGCTGGGATAGCAAGAAAGTCAGAATCTACTTATCTAGGGAATGGGTGGGTGTTTCCTGCATGTTGAAAATTTTACTGAGGAAATCAAAATAAAGAAACAAAGCTTTCATTTTACCTCTGGACTCTATAAACAAGGGAGGGACCAAACAATAGAAAGGCAGGAGGAGGGAACTGGTCATTTGGCAGTTCAACAAAATATTTATGTTAATAAAACACCCTAACACCAGAAAGGCTGGCACCCGGAAAGTGAGGTGAGGTGGTTAGCATGTGTAGGAGAGGTGCTATCACAGTGCATTGGGGAAAGTACAGCATTGGTTGCTGGGATGCTCAGGCTTTAGTTTCGGCTCTGAGGCTAGCTAGCTGTGCCATTTGGGTGGACTCACTGCTTCTCTAGGTATCAGTGTCCTCGTCAGCAAAATGGGGGTGAATATAGCCTAGATGGTGGTCCCTTCTAGCTCTAAAACACTATGAAGTACTATAGAGTTGCCTAGCAACAAGCAAACTGGACGTACATGAAGAGATTACTCCTGCTATCTGTGAGTCTGAAGATGTAGGTTTGAGTCCATTATCTGGCTTTTCCTAGCCTCTGTTTCCTCATCCGTAAGAAAAGGGGATGGGTTATAATCCTCATATTGCCTATATTTCTGGGTTGATGTGGGAAAAGTGCTTTATAAACCTTAAAATAACAGAAAGCTAAATCAAAGGGCTTTTTCTCAGTCCTCTTGGCCTTATTGTGGCTTTTGACTCCCTCTTCCTCGACACTCTCTTCTTTGGGTTTTTGCGACCTTGGTTCTCCTGGTTCTCCTCCTTCTACCTTTGTGGCCATGCCTGCTGGATCATCTTCAAGACTCAAATCCAGCCTCAGACAGCTACTAGATATGTGACCCAGGGCAAGTCACTTAACCCTGTTTGCCTCAGTTCCCCACCTTTAAAGTGCACTGAAGAAGGATATGGCAAACCACTCCAATATCTTTGCCAGGAAAACCCCAAATGGGGTCACGAAGAGTTGAACAGGACTGAAACAACTGAAAAACACAAAACGTCATGTCCTACTCCCTTCATGCCTGGGTGTACCTCTGGGCTTTGTCCCAGGCCCTTTCCTTCTGTCTGAATGACAGCTTATCCACTGCCAGGGGCTCTACTATCTCTATGCAAATGATTCGCACTTTTCCGTATTCACTCCTCATCTCTTCCTGTGCTGGTCTCTCTGCCTGGATATGATATAGGTTTCTCAAACACAACATATCCAAAACATTTATCTTAGGCCCCTAGGCCCAACCCTTTCCCTAACTTCTCTATTTCTTTGAAGGTACCGTCATCCCCAGGGTCATCCTGCACACTTCACTCTGGTTCATCTAATGTATGTAGTCAGTTACCAAGTCCTATCACTTCTATTTGGCAATGACTCTTAAATCTGTCACCTTCTGCCCCTAGCCCTCATCACCTCTCACATGGCCTGGATGGTCACAGCCTCTGCCCTTGGTGTCCCTGCTTCCAGCCCCTCCCCTCTGCAGTCCCTCCTCTGCACAGCTGCCAGATTGATATTCCTAAAGCTCAGTGACTCTCTTTGCCTTTAGGATAAAATCAAAACTCCTTTTTTTCTGAATTAAAGTCCTTCATAATCTGGTTCCAATTTCTTTGCAGACTCACATTACTCATCCTCACTCATGCTCCATTTCACCCAAGTTGCCCTATGTACACAAAATTCATCTCCCACCTCCATAGCTTTGCCCGGGATGCCCCTTTTGCCTAAAATGCTCCTTCTCCTCTTCCTTATAGGATCCCTTGCTTTGTTCAAATTCCAGCTCAAGTACTGCAAATGCTCTTCCTCTCCCCCACCCCATCATCTCTGCCCAATCCATTGTGCTTACTCTGCATATATGTTACATATGTTTATCTGTGTACCTGTTGTTTTCTCCCAGTAGAACATAAGCTTCTTAAGGGCTAAGTCTTTTTCATTTTTATATTTCTCCCCGGCACCTATCACAATGCCTGTCAAATATCAGGCATTCAGTAAATGCTTTTGTCTCCAGCTCATTTACAGATGAGGAAACTGAGGCAAACAGGGTTAAGTGACTTGCCTAGAATCACACAGCTAGTAAGTGTCTGAGGATGGATTTGAACTCAGGTTCTCTAACTACTGTGCCACCTGGCTGCCCTTCAGTAATGCTAGTTGAGTTGAACTGAAAGCTATTGTGATTATTTGCATGTCAGTATAAAGTCTATGACTTAAGTGGAAACCCTGAGTTGGTGAATGATTACAAAACTGGCACTTCTTACCAGGTTTCCTAAGACTGTCAACCCCTAACACAGAAATGGGAGGCTACCCTCTGGCAGCTGTGAACATCTTTTAGCCTTTACTTGCTCTCAAGTGACTTAATGGAGCATTACAAAGGTTAGTCCTGCTTAATGCTTTACCTTCCTGTTAGGTAGGAAAGAAGGAAAGAAAGAGAGAGAGAAAGAGAGGGAGAAAGAAAGAAGGAAGGAAGGAAAAGAGAAAAAAAGAGGAGAAATGAACTATCAAGGTCGAAGACTGCTTACTAAAAAGATTTGAAAAAAAGGACAAGGACCAGCCATTTCCATAAATCCACCTGAATTCCCTGGGGTTCATAAACAGACTTAAAAAACAAGCCCAAACCGCTCACCAGCCTAGTTTTTGGTGACAGGTTACATAGCCTCTCCAAAGTCAAAAACTGACGCAGCCCTGGTGAATAGCAAGACACAAAGCCTGGATGGTGGCCTTGCCCCATTCTCCAGATAGCTCTGGCACAAAGAGTACCTCAACCTGCCCAGCCCGTGTTAGTGGGAACAAACTGGTCTTCATGTAGCATGCTATTAAAAACTGAAGCGTAGAATTTGAAGAATCCAAAGAATTAAATATGAGTATTTCAGAGGGCAGGGGGCTTAGTGGTGTAAACAGGCTGCAACATATAACAAATAAGGAACCTTGAAGAATTGAGGGGGGGTAAAAGATGTCATCAGGGTAATGTATGACCAAAAAATATAAAGTGGGTTAAGGGGATGTAATGGTAATTAAGGTGGAACTTCTTTACTGTTTTCTCTTTTGGAGCACTTAGGTAATCAAGTGCCTTTGATGAGTCTGGCCTTTGTTTCTTTGATTAAATCCGGAGTCTTTGATGACCTGCTTATGTCAAGGGAAAACCTAGTTCACATAGGTTTGAATCACATGGTTGTGACGCCCTTTGACCCTGAACAAGGTATCTAAACAGAGGTTAGCATTTTGTTTGGGGCTCTCACTCACTGAAAGAGTGTAATGTATTTGACCAGACAAGACTCAGGGTAGCTGCTGGAGCCCCCTGGCTGTGAAAATCCAGATGTTGGTGCCCCTCTCTCTGGTAACTATGTAATTCTTTGGTCAGACAGCTAGAGGCCTATCTGTTGATAACTGTGTGTGTTTACTCTGTTTCTATTGTCTCTGTTTGTAATTTCTGTTTGTATTTGCTCTGAAGTTTAGGGTGCTGGCTTTTCCCCCTGAACTAAGTAAATGATATATGTATGTCTGATTAAAGTAAGATTGTTAACCCCTTAAAGTTGCTTTCCTTAGAAAAGCAGATCAAAGAACCTGTGCTAGCAGCCCTCCTGTGTGCTGGTGTTATCAGTCTTTCACCCCCGACAACAGCTGCTAGCAACATTGTTGTTACAGGGGATGAGACAACCTGAGAGGTCTATTGGGATCCTCTCAATGTCAGGGGAAATGGGAAAAGGCCTCTAGCACTTTGGGTAGAACCCTTATGATACACCTATGACAAGGCCTGCATAAGATTTGCACAGATGGGCAGGCATGGAAGGATTGAAATCTATATTGTGGAATAGAATATTAAAATTATAGATTCATTTGACTATTTTGAGAGGAAGAAAGGAAGGAAGGAAGGAAGGAAGTTAGGAAGGAAGGAAGGGAAAGAAGAAATAAGCATTTATTAAGGACCTGCTATGTGCCAGGCATTACACTAAGTGCTTTACAAATACTATCTCATTTGATCCTTTACAACAGCCCTGGGAGGTAGGAGCTATTATTATCCCCATTTTACAGTTGAGGAAACTGAGGTAGACAGAGATTAATTGATGTCCCCAGGGCCACAGAGCTAGTAAATATCTGAATTCAGATCTTCCTGATTCCAGGCCCAGCTCTCTACCCACTATTTCATTTAGCTGCCTGGTAATATTAAAGAGCAAAAATCTTGAGGATCCTCTAGCCCAAGGGTTCTTAACCTTTTTTGTGTCATAGACCCCTTTATCAGTCTGGTGAAGTTGATGGGTCCTTCTCAAAATCATTTACATGTTTTTTTTTCTTTTAAATTCATAATTTCACTTAGCAGTTAGTTAAGTCAAAAAACATTGTTAAACACCCACTATGTGCGAGTCACATGTACTAAATGCTGATTGGTGAAAATGAAAGATATATTTTTTTGCCCATCCAAGTTAATGGACCCTGGGTTAAGAACCTCTGATCTAGCTTAACCCCTCCATTTTTTGGATGAGGAAACTGAGGCTTAGGTGAAGTGACTTACCCAAGGGAATATAAAGAGTTAGTAGAGCTGTGATTTGAACCTGTCTTCTATTTCCAAATCGAATACTATTTCTTCTCTACTTGAGCCGCCTCTGGGTCATACCGCCCCATGCAGAGAAAATTGCCACGTCAGGGATTACTGTTCTGATCAGTCTGTCCCATAAGCAGGTTATAGAACTGTTTTTTTTTTCTTGCCAAAAGGCTAGAACAAGTGAGGTAACTTATTGAACATTGTATTTTGGCTGCAGAAAGACTCTAAATCCCCGCTGCCAGCTTGGAAGTCAGCAATGGGAGGTTCTAAAAGCCACTCAGCCCCAATGAGATGGTGTTCAGGGTAACAATTGCAGAGCTGAGACTGAAAGGGCTATGTCACTAGGAAGATAAATGGGAAAACACAAACTCCTTGCCAGCAACAAATGCTCTCACACCCAACTGTGTTGAGAAATGAAGGGGAAGGAGTTATACAGAAAGAAGTTGAGATTGCAAACCATCTCGAAATAGCTATTTTTTTTTAATTGCTCAATTTGGAAAAGGGAAGGCCAAGAAGACAGTGTTGCTCAGTAATTGCCACAATCAAGAAGAGCCTTGTAGTTTGGATGAGGAGCTGGAGAGAGACTGCCTGAAAGTAAGGCCAGGTCCACTCAGTCCTGATCAAATGGAGATATGGCTTTTAGTGCGATGCAATGGTATGAACTCATCACTTGGAGTCAGGAAAACTGGCTCCGACACTTATGAGTTGTATGATCGTACACAAGGCTCTCTCTAAGTCTCTTTTATCATCTGCAAAATGGAGATAGTAATACTTGTGATGCTTCAGAGTTGTAAGTAAAGTGCTTTGAGAACCTGAAAGTGCTATTTCAATGTGAGTTTTATTTTGCTTTATTCTCTTGTATATTCAATCCATACTGAGTCATTTTGAAATTGTAAAATTATAGATTTAAAAGGGCCTCTGGAGAGGTAAGCCAATTCATGCCCCCTTTGTTAAGACATAACCAGACCAATGAGAATTTGCCTTTAAAAAAAAATAACAGACTTCCAGGGAAGATGAGCCACAGCCTCTCTTGGCAGCCTGCAACAGTGCTTAAATTCTTGTTTCATTGACCTAAACTCCCCTTTTGTCTGTTTATCTTTGTTACTTGTGAGAAGGAAATTTTGTTGCCAGCTTCAAGGGTAGTTAGGTTCCTTATTGGATTGAGTACTTGAAAACCAGAATTCAAATCCTACTTTAAACACTTACTAGCTGTGTGGTAAAGTAGATAGCAGGCTGGCGCTGGAGTCAGGAAGATTCATCTCCCTAAGTTGAAATCTGGCCTCAGATTCTTACCAGCTGTGACCCTGGGCAAGTCACTTCACCCTGTTTGCCTCACTTTCCTCATCTGTAAAATGAGCTGGAGAAGAATATGGCAAACCACTCCAGTATCTTTGCCAAGAAAACCCTAAATGAGGTCACAAAGAGTCAGAAATTACTGAAAAAAAATGCCAACAAGAAGTTGTGTGATTCTAGACACATCATTTGACTTCTCTGAAACTCAAAATGGGAATAATTATAGCGCCTATAGGATTGATGCGAGGATCAAATGAGACAATGTCTTCGAGGCGCTTTGCAAACCTTAAGATGCTCAATACATGTTAGCTCTTATTAATTTAACAGGTATTTAATAAATGCCTGTTATATGTAATGGACCTTCCCACCTGAAAACCACTCCTATATTTGAAAACTTCCTTTCCAATATTTTCTTCTTCAGACTGACTCTCCTTTGATCCACTTAAATTGGCTAAGGAGTATAAGATCATAGATTTAGTGCTGGAAGCGATATTAGAAGATCATCTTGTCCAATTTCCTCATTTGATGACTGAGAAAAATAAGGACTAGGGAGATGAAGCAATCTGCCTGAGACCGTAGAGGTGGCAAGAGGCAAATGGAGGATTTTACCTCAGGTCCCCAACTCCAGATCCGTCCCCTTTTCCACTGCACTCACATGTCTCTCTTCAGGGCTTAGTCTTCATGTACTTTAGTTAGGGCCAGAACCTAGCAAAGGAATGGGATTGTCTTGTGTATACAACTAAGGCACTGCTGTTGGAGTCCAATTTTGAAACTCATTTCATGTCAGAGGTCATAGGAACATGAAAATCAAGTTAAGGCAAGTCTTTCGTTGTTCAGTCATTTCAGTCAAGTCCAACTCTTCATGACCCCATTTGGGGTGTTCTTGGCAAATATACTGCAGTGGTTTGCCATTTCCTTCTCCAGCTCGTTTTACAGATGAGGAAATTGAGGCAAACGGGGTTAAGTGATTTGCCCAGGGTCATCCAGCTAGGAAGTGTCTGAGGCTGGATTTGCATTCAGAAAGATGAGTCCTCCAGACTCTAACTATTGCACTACCTAGCTGCCCTAAGGCAAGTCTAGGAGCATTTATTAAGCACCTGCTCTATGTCTGGCAAAGTTCTAAGGACCAGAGATGAAAAGAAACGCTAGGACAAGCCCTTGCACTCTAAAAGTATACAGTCCAATGGCAGAGAAACCATGCAAAGAGATATACACAAATACTATATACAGGACAAATTGGAGATAGAGAAAAGGCACTAGCATTAAAGGGGGAGTGGGAAAAGCTTCTTTCGGAAGGTGAGATTTTAGCTGAGACTTGCAGGAAGTCACAGGGAAGCCAGGAAGAGAAGATGAGGAGGAAGAGCACGCTAGTGAAGGTGCATGGACTCCGTAGTTGGAGCATTTTGTTCTAGTAAGAACAAGGAGTCCAGTGTCGCTGGAGAGCAGTGTCCATGGAAGGCAGCAAGTTATAACAGGACTTGGAAGTGGGCAGGGCTGGGTTATAAAGGTGTTGTTGGTTTTTTTTTTTGAGGGAGGAAGGCAGGGCAATTGGGGTTAAGTGACTTGCCCAAGGTCACACAGCTAGTAAGTGTGTCAGGTGTCTGAGGCCAGATTTGAACTCAGGTCCTCCTGACTCCAGAGCTGGTGCTCTACTCACTGTGCCACCTAGCTGCCCCTATGAAAAGTCTTAAAAGCCAAACAGAGAATTTTATATTTGATCGTGGACGTAACGGGGAACCACTGGAGTTTATTGAAGTGTGTGTGAGAGGGTGGGGGAGTGATATGATCAGACCCAGACTTGCATTCTAGGAAGATCACTTTGATAGCTGAGTGGAAGATGAACAGGATGGAGAAAGACTTGAGGCAGAGAGACCAAAGGAACTTTAGAAATTATCTTGTACAGCCCTCTCAAATTTTTAATCTTCCTGTCCCTCCTACTCACAGAGCCATCCCTTCTAACAAAAAACTAAAGAGAAAAAAAAAGTAGTTTAGCAAAATTAATGACATATCAACTGAGTCTTATGTTGTGTACAGCTGTAACTCACCTCTTCAATGAAGGAAGGAAGGTTTATTTTCTCAACTTCTCTCTCAATTGGTTTAGGGAGTTTGTTTTGTTTTGTTTTTACATTTACATGCCTGCGATCATTATTTATACTGTTTTCCGGGTAATACTTCACTCTGCATGAGTCAACATGATTTCCCATGTTTCTCTGAATTGTTCTCCCTTCTTCGCCTCTTCCTCTTCTCTCCTTCCCCCTTCCCCCACCTGCTCTTCTCCTTTGACCAGGGTTGTGATAACTCCTGTGGAGCAACCTCCATGAGCAGCTTTCTCTACCAATGCAGATTAACATATAACATCTTCTCTGTTATTTATAATCTTAAGAGATATGCCTAAGGCACTAAAAGGTTGTAATGTTCCCAGAGTCACACAGTCAATATCCCTCGGAGGCAGGATTTGAACCTAGTCTTCCTGACTATGACGCTGACTCTTTAGCTTTCATGTCAGACTGCCTCTCTCCTAACTTCTCTCAGCTCAGTAATATTCCATTACATTCACATACTATGATTTATTTAGCCATTCCTCCATTATTGGAGGAAACATCTTTGTTTCCAATTCCTTGCTATCATAAAAAAAGTGCTGCTATGAATGTTAGGCAGACAATCTATGGGACTTTTCTTTCTATCTTCTACTTCCTTTGGGGCATATACCTCTTATCACTGGGAATCTCTGGGTCAAAGGATAGGGACATTTGAGTCACTTTCTGAGCATGATCCCAAATTGCTTTTTTTAAACAGTTGTACCAGTTCACAGTTCCAGCAACAGTGTATTAATGTTCTAGCCTTTCTATAGCCCTCCAACATGTACTTTTCTCATCTCTTGTCATCTTTGCCAATTTGCTGGGTGTGAATTTAAATCTCAGAATTGTTTTGATTTGCATTTCTCTTCATAGCTATTTGGAACATTCTTTGGCATGGTTATTAATAGTTTGTGACTCTTCTTTTGAGATCTGTTTGTTAATATCTTTTGATCGCTTATCCAATGGCCCCTGATCATATATTTGTGTTAGTTTCCTTACATATTCTGGATATCAGACCCTTATCAGAGATATTTGTTGCGAAGATTTTTTTTTTCTACGGAACAGCTTTCTTTCTTCTCTCCTAATTGCATTAATTTTGTTAATGCAAAAGCCTTTCAATTTCATGTAATCAAAATTATTTATTCCATCTTTTGTGATCATTTCTGTCTCTTGTTTGGTTAAGAGCTCTTATTAGCCATGAAAGGTACCCAATCTGGTTCTCATTGATTTTTTGTT
This sequence comes from Trichosurus vulpecula, assembly GCF_011100635.1. Classification (NCBI taxonomy): domain Eukaryota; kingdom Metazoa; phylum Chordata; class Mammalia; order Diprotodontia; family Phalangeridae; genus Trichosurus; species Trichosurus vulpecula. The sequence goes on along the minus strand of NC_050574.1, from coordinate 321,342,184 downwards.
TTTGTTTTAGTACTATGGTGTTTCATATTCAAGTCATGTATCTATTTTGAGCTTATCTTCTATGGTATAAATAATATGGTGATATATGGTCTAAGATCTAATCTCATTTTACAGAAAAACATAGTAATAATTTTAATTAGCAGCTAACATTTACATAGTGCTTACTTTGGGCCAGACACTGGGCTAAGTGCTTTACAATTATTACCTCATTTAATCCTTATAACAACCCTTGGGAGGTATGTGATGTTATCTCCATTTTAAAATTGAGGAAACTAAGGCCCAGAGAGGAACAATGACTTGCCCAAGGTATAGTGGTAGTAAATAACAGAGTTGGGAATTTGAACCCAGGGTCACAGATTTCAAACCCTGTGCACTTAGTGGTTTAGAATAAAGGTACAAATACATTTTTTAAAGGATATAGATAGATGATCGTATGTGTATAGCCTTTATCAGATTGCATGCCATCTTGGGGAGGGAGAGGTAAGCGGGGGGGAATTTGGAACTCAAAATCTAATTGTGAATGTTGAAAACTGAAAATAAATAAATTTTTAAAAATTAAAAAAAAATAAAAGAAATAGATAGGAGCAGCTAGGTGGCACAGTGGATAGAACACTGGCCCTGGAGTCAGGAGGACCTGAGTTCAAATCTGATTTCAGACACTTACTAGCTATGTGACCCTGGGCACATCTTTTAACTCCAATTGCCTCAAAAAAAAAGACATAGATAAATTTCTAGATGTCAAACTGATGATAGAAACTTATCGATCAATAAATCAATCGACAAACATTTGTTAAGTCCTTACCATGTGCCATGCCAGGCATTGTGCTAAATACAAGAGATACAAAGACAAAAATGACAAAAGTTCTTGCCTTCATGGAGCTTGCAGAAAACAACACGTATATGTAGCCTTCTTTGGGGCAAGATCTCTTCACCTCAAGACGTGTTACATACACTTATTTGTTGCTGTTGTTCAGTCCTCTCTAACTTTGTGACCTAGTGGACTGTATCACATCAAGTCCATGGGATTTTCTTGGCAAAGGTAGTAGAGTGGTTTACCACTTCCTTCTCCAGTAGATTAAGGCAAACAGAGGTTAAGTGACTTGTCTGGGGTCACACAGACAATAAATTTTGAGGAATGATTTGAACTCAGGTCTTCCTGACTCCAGGCTGAGCACTCTATCCATTGAGCTACCCAGCTGTCTCTACAGATACCAATAAGTAGATGCACTTTTTTGGTTATTGGTCAGTCATGTCCGACTCTTCGTGACCCCATTTTGGGATTTTCTTGGCAGAGATAGTGCAGTGGTTTACCATTTCCTCTCCAGCTCATTTTATAGACTAGTAAGTGAGGCAAACAGGGTTAAGGGACTTGCTCAGGGTCACACAGCTAGTAAGCGTCTGAGGCCAGATTTGAACCCGTGAAGTTGAGTCTTCCTGATTCCAAGCCCAGTGGCATTGCAAAGGCTGAGCTGCCTTCTATAAGCTGCCTTCTATAGGAGAAATTGATATAACTTAGTTTTCTTATCTCCAAAACAGGGAGGTTAGAAGTCCCTTTCTGATATGGATCTTTGATTTTATGCTTTGAAGGACATCTCCTTCTTTTGGGGGTTATCGAGTAAGACAAGACCTCTAGCTATTGCCATTGTCAGAAAGAGAATGGGTGGTGGGGAGAGAGGAAATGAATTATGGGTCTGATTCAGAACCACAATTCAGAATTCCCTCCCAACCCTCTTCCTAACTTTCTGGACTTCAAAATCAAGCCTCTACTGCTCTCTCATCCTGGAACTTCCCTTGGCATGTGGGGCCTCCTCTCCCTGGACCATCCTACCACACCTGTGGACTGCTCACTCTGACATACACCTCTGCAAGAGCTGCCTCCCCTTCTCCCACGGGAGAATTCCTCCCGGAGCCTCCATTTTGTAAAGGAGCCCAAGCTGGCCTTCCTTCATTCCCCTTCTGGCTCTGTTCCTGACATTTTGGATTTCAAAATCATGAGCTGGGTACCTTCATTCTCCAAACCAGCCCCCTCTCTTTTCAGCTCACTTTACCTTCTTCCAATTAGAACAGAAGCTCCCTGAGGGTTTTTTTGCTTCTATTGGTATTCCCAGCAATTAGCATGTGGCCTGACACATAGTAAGCACTTAATAAATGCTTGTTTCCTTCCTTCCTCCTTTGAAATAGGTTAACCTGGATGCCTTTTCACATGAAGGGAAACTGAGACCCAGAAAAATGAAGGGATTTCCTTTACCACTGTATAATGTTTGGCATGGATTCACCCTTAGGTCCTCTAGATGTGAATTTTCACACTCTGACCACTAATTCAGCAGTCCAGCCCTTGGATTCATTTCATTCTGCACCCTTTAAGATGAAGTTGTTCTGGCCACAGCTGCTGCATCCCAGAGAATAATTTCCCATCTGTCAGCCTGCTATTGTATCTTTACTGTGAGGGGTAGTTCATCAGCTAATTGGTATTTCTAAGGGTTATTCAGAAGCCCACAGGTGAAGAGAAGAAACAATTTACCCCGATAAGCACTTAAGCTCTCACTTCAGAGCCTCTCTCTCATCTGTCTGCTCACCCCTTCCATCCCTGGTCCTTCCTTTTTCTCTCTCCTTCTCCCTGTCTCTTTCTCTGTGTGTTTTTAGCCTTGTTCCCTACATTTTTATCCCACTGTTTATCTTGTATATCCTTTAACTGTCTCTTATAGGGAAAGGGGTGTGTGCATATGTGTGTTTGTGTGTTTGAAGGGGATGAGATCCAGAGTGGTGATATCATTTGTATTGGGAAGTCCATGTGTGGAAATGTCCTTCACTGGTGCAGCTCAGCAATTTATCTACAACTTACAGTCTTTTAGAGAGTTGCCTGAGAAAATGTTAAATGACTTCCCATGCCCAGGCGGTATATGTCAGAATCAGGACTTGAAACTAGGACCTACCCAACTCCAAAGCCAGCTCTCTATCCACAAGTGTGTATGTGTGTGTATACATGTATACATATGTGCACGTGTACATGTTCACTCTTTAATAGATTAAGAACCTATGATTTTGTTGGGCTAGCTTTTGCACCGGGCCATAGATCACTTAGCCCTAGCTCTGGCTATGATCCAATCTTAGGGTATTAAAGGGGAGCTTCAGAGGTCATCTGCACCAGTCCCCTGCCTTCATGAAGGTTAGTATAGGAACCATTTGGGACATTAACCTGCATTTTTCTTTAAATAGATTTCTTTTCACACTTCTCTATTATGTAAATCTAAATTCTTATATAAATGTATTATGTAACTCCCAGGAAATTTTCTCTAATGATTACCAGCACTGTTAAAGTATTAATAGGCATCTAGGTGCCTAAAACTGAGAGGTGTTTTTTTCTGAGATGTCATTAGTTTTAAAGCTACATTCAGACCCAACCTAATTTCTTATGCACACTCTGATGCTGATGGGGGAGATGTGAGAATGTGACATTCTGGATAAAAGAGACACAGCTAAAAGAAACATTCAAATACGGTAAGATTTAGTCTAAGGAAAAAGCAAAGGATCCTGTATCATTACTGAAAAAAAAAGAACAGTAATTAAAAAGGATATAGTGGTAGAGAAGTTGAAGGAAGACAGCAGTGGCAGACACTATAACTAACTCATGACCTCTATAAGTGTTGTGCTGAGAGATGGGGCCTCTCTTAAGCCCAGGCTCTGATTTTAAGTTGTTTTTTTTTAATTTGTTTTTGATGGGGGAAGGCAGGGCAATTGGGGTTAAGTGATTTGCCCAAGGTCACGCAGCTAGTAAGTGTGTCGAGTATCTGAGGCCACATTTGAACTCAGGTCCTCCTGACTCCAGGACCAGTGCTCTACTCACTGCACCACCTAGCTGCCTCTAGGCTCTGCTTTTAAAATTTTGTGATGCTCAGCCTCCTGAAGTCTGCCTGTCCAACCTCATTATACTCTAAAAATGATCCTAACTTCGTCTCTGGATCAAGAACATTGGGAGGCTCCGTCAGATTTAGGACTAGTGAGGGACTGATTATCTAGCTCTCATCTGAAGATGAGCCTATTTGTTCTGAGCACAGCAACTCATGCAGTCGTCTGCTAAGGTATGACAAGGAAGAGATGTCTGTTTGGGGACTCTTTTAGTGAATAGAGTACATTTATAGGACTTCTCTCCAATATGAATATTCTAATGTCCAAGGTGGTCTCTACTTTAGCTGAAGGTCTTCCTATGCTTATCACACTTAAAATGCTTTGCTACTCTGGAAATTTTCTGATATTTTATAAAGTCTAAACTATGGTAGGGAAAAAAAGTCCTTCCTGCATTGATTAGACAGGGATGGGGAACCTGTGGCCTTGAGGCCACATGTGGCCCTCTACATCCTCAAGGGCAGCCCTTTGACTGAATCCAAATTTCACAGAACAAACCCCCCTAATAAAAGGATTTGTTCTGTACAACTTGGACACACCCAAGGACCTAGAAGGTCACATGCAGCCTCAAGGCCACATTTACAGCCGCAAAAGATTGATGGATGAATGTTATACCATGTTCATTTGGTAGATAAGGCCCTTCTCCATGATAACTCTTCTGATGCTCAGGGGACAGAGTACCCAAACTGATGACATTAATAAATCCTTGAAATCCTGGCGTGGGGTTGGTTCTGAGACTCTGATTTTATCAAATGGGCTAGTTTTCCCTGAAGTACCATCAGTGCATGTTGAAGTATTTGTTTGCTTTGTACAGGATCCAGTATCAGGTCGATGCCTAAGTAATAGTCACATCTATGTGGCTCTTCAGAATTTACAAGGCACCTCATGTAAATCGATGTCATTATTATAGTCGGTCAGTCATTTCTGACCCTTCCTGATCCCATTTAAGGTTTTCTTGACAAAGATACTGGAATGGTTTGCCATTTCCTTCTCTAGCTCATTTTACAGGTGAGGAAGCTGAGGCAAACAGGGTTGAGTGACTTGCCCAGGATCACACAGCTAGTGTCTGAAGCCAGATTGTAACACAGGAAAATGAGTTTCTGACTCCAGGCCAGGCACTCTGTCCACTTAGCCACCTGTACGTCAGTAGTGTCAAACTGAAATAGAAATGGGGGCCCTAAACTGTACATAAGGATTCCTTCAGGTCACATATTGATTTAAAAAACCACATATTAACATTATTCATGTTTTATTGTATTTTGTTTTGTTAAATATTTTAAATATTTAAATATAAATTCTTCAATATTTCCTAATTACATTTTAGTCTGGTTGGGGCTACTCCGGGAGCATTGCAGACCACATTGAAGCTCTGGTGACACGTTTGTCCCCTCTAGTGTATGTTGTTCCACTTGGCCCTCATCACCATCCTGTGAGGGAGGCACCCTGTGCGTTAGCTTCATTTTACAGATGAGGAAACAGGTTCAGAGAGCATCAGTGGCTTACCCAGGATCAAATAGTACATATTGTAGGTGGGACTTGAACCCATGTTTCTTCAGATTCCAAGCCCAGTGTTCTATTTCATCACCCTCTATTTCAGCTTGGAAGTTCAGTGACTTTTCCTGAGCTTACATGGATAGTGGTGGACCTGGAATTCAAACTTAAGCCTGCTAACTCTAAATCTAAGGTTCTTTCTACTGCATCAAACCTATTTTTCCCATTTTGTAGATCAAGACAGCATCACTCTCAAAAAACAGGGTGTTCCAAGTGCAATTTTAGGTTATTAACACTATAAGGACCTGGCAAATCATTTGATGTGTATGTGCATGTATACATATATATGCATTGTGTACACGTGTATATATGTGTGTACATACATGTATATTTGTGTGTACATACATGTACATATGTGTGTACATCCATGTATATGTGTGTGCATATAAACATATACACTATATGAAATTTTACTTCGAAATAAACATTTTCACCCTGCCACCTCTATTATCTTTTCCTTACGAATTAAAAGAAAAATGCACTGCATCCATTGACATATCTTGGTTTTTCAAGGTATTTTTAAATTCTGGTCCATCCAATGTTAAAGCCTAATCATTTTAAGTCATCAAAGCTTAAAGCCGCACTAAAACACCGAGGACACTTTGCATGGGAAGTTTGCAGCATGGCTAGACCTGTAAAGTGCAAAAAGGACCTCAGAGATTATCTAGTATAACCTCTCATTTTGCAGGGAGAAATGGAGGTCCAGGAGATTAAGTGACTGCCCAAAATTCCATAAGAAGAAGTAGAAGTGGGCCTTGAACCCAGGTTCCCTGACTTGAAGTTGAGCACATTTCCCCTGAACTATGCCATTCTTGTGGAGTTTATCGAATTAGAAAGGCCATCTGTTGTTGTTGTTTGTCTTTCATACAATGATGTCATGATGTTGGGGTCAAGGTACAGTGTGTTTGATCGTGGCTTATCAAGACCAATAGGAGCTCAGAGGGCTCTACCACAGGTCAGGCACAAATAGTCAATTTGAACATCTGGATTGGAGATGTCTCTAGATTTGGGAATCTCACGTTTCCTTTGTGCTATGTCAATTCTGCTTTGCTTATAAAGCACAGAACCTTCCTTATTGTGGGCACGCCATGCTGGGCAGTCCTGTGCTAGTGTCTCTCATGTCTCATGATCAACACTACAGTTCTTCAGAGAGACCTTGAGAGCGTCCTTGTACTACGTCCTCTGACTGCTGTGTAAGTGCTTGTCTTGTGTGAGTTCTCCATAAAATGGTGTTTTAGGTAAATGTCTATTTGGCATTCAAACAACACGGCCAGCCCAGTGGAGTTGTGTTCTCTGCAGTAGAGTTTGAATGTTTGGGGCAGTTCAGCTCAAGAAAGTGCCTTATCTTACCAGATAATCTTCCACCTAGAAAGCCTCTAAACCATTGCCCAGGAGCATATTAAAAGACATGGAGTGTCCATCAGTTTTGAGATCTTCAGTGAAGGAGATTCCAACTGATAGATTTTGATATTTGACAGTCTGGATGCACATTTATGTTTAATATCAACCCCTCCCCCTATTTTTCAATTTGAATCCATTTTTATGGTTCTCCCCTTACAGCCACCCACCCGTAAAATAACTTGAGACATTTACCAACTGGCTTTTAAAGCCCTTCCTAACTTGGCTCCAACCTGTCTTTCTCACACTCTATGGTCCAGCCAAGCCACAGTTCTTTGTCCCCACCCACAGCCTTCTGTCTTCGGTCTCTTTGCTTTTATGCTGGTCATCCCCCATGCCCAGAGTGTGCTCCCTTCTTCCCTCTGCTTCCCAGAATCTCTAACTTCCTTCAAGATACATCTCAAGCACCACTTTCTACAAAATGTCCTTCCAATCACCCCAATTGCTATGTCTTCCCTCCCTAACTCCCTTGTATTTGACTGCCTTGTATTTTGTATTTACTCTGCACAGATTTATTCTGCATACAATTTGCTTAGATGTGAACTCACTGTCTCCTCCAATAAAATGTAAGCTCTTTGAGGGAAAGGTCTGTTCTAAATTTTTTTTCCTTGGATACCCAGAACAGTGCCTGACACATAGTGGGCACTTAATAAATGATGATTTGTTGATGATTGCTGAGATGCCTTCCTGAACTTCAGTGCCTTCTGTAATCTGGTCCCATCCTCTAGTCTAATTATGCATGTCTCCCCACCTTTCCTGTCCCATGAACATACCACTCTTTGTTGTTTATGTGCCTTGCTTTATGTCTCTCTTGTCTTTGTTGTTATTTAGCCACATTTTCATGACCCCATTTTGGGGTTTTCTTGACAAAGATACTGGAGTGGTGTGCCATTTCCTGCTCTGGCTCATTTGACAGATGAGGAAACTGAGGTAGGCAACGTTAAGTGACTTACCCAGGGTTATACAGCTAGTAAATGTCTGAAGTTGGATTTGAACTCATGAACATGAGTCCTTCTGCTTCCAAGCCCAGTTCTCCATCTACTGAACCACCTAGCTGTCCTACCTTATTCCTTCCCTTGACCTCCTTTGATCCATACAAATCTTAGCCATTTTTTCTTGAGAAATGCTATGAGAGGATGGAAAGAATAATGGACTTGTAGTCAAGAGAAATCTGGGTTTGACTCTCAGATCTGCTCAGTACAAACCGAGACACTGGTAGCCCCTGGAAAATCACTTACAGCCTCTGAACCTCAGTTTCCCCCTTTATTAAATGGGTACAGTATCTGGAGGAAAAGGCAGCATGGCAGATTGGAAAAAGGTGAGGCCCTAAGTGTCAGTAGAAGCTGGACTCAGATCTTTCCTCTGACATCACCATGGCAAGCCACTTAAACTTTCAGTGTCCTGGGCAACTCTCGAAGACTTTGGACAAGTCACTTAACTTCTCTAGGCCTCAGGCTCCTCATCTGTAAAACTAGACAGTCTCTGAGGTCCCTTCCAACTCAAGACCTATGAAGTAGGATCCCACGAAGCTGCCAAGAAGTTTCCAACGTGCATTGGTAGAGGGAGTGTCCTCAAATGAGAGTTTACAGACCAAAGAGATACGGAGAGGTCTGGAACAAAAAAAGACCTGTGAAAGTCTGTTTATACTGTTGTTTTATACTATTTAACTATTCTATTATCATATTTATACTGTTATTTTCATAACCATATTTTTTGTGGAAAAAATAACTGGCTATATTACATTCAATTGCTGCTTTCCCTCGTTTATTCATGCCGGGGGTGACATTATTTCTTAAGCTATATAGTGCACGCTAAGGCGTCACAAAGAAGTCACCTGTATTGCAAGCACAGCACTTCAGATCAAAGAACAAGCCTCTGAAGGGAATACAGTTATTATTCTCTATGTATAATGTATGTGGTTTACTCATTTTCAGTTGTATCCGACTTTTTGTGACCCCATTTGGGGTTTTTCTGGCAGAGAAACTGCAGTAGTTTGCCATTTTCTTCTTCAGCTCATTTTACAGATGAGGAAACTGAGGCAAATGAGGTTAAGTGACTTGCCCAGGGTCACATGGCTAGTCAGTGTCTGAGGCTGGATTTGAATTCAGGTCTTCCTGGCATGCTATCCACTGTGCCACCTAGCTGCCCCCATACCAGAATATATGTATGTGTATATGTATATGTATATGTGTGTATATGTATGTGCATATATACATATAAGCACATACATATATACACACATATAATAAATGTGTGTATAGTGTGTATGTATATATATGCACAAATCTATATACATACACATATACATATATACATATGTACAGACGTACACAAATACATATACACACACACATATATATATATATAAAATGTGTGTGTGTCACACAAGCACTGCTGTTATTATTAATGGTTGTTAGTAATAATGATAATAATAATGATCTGGTGGCCAATCTTATACAACCCTTAATAACAGCAGTAGCCATTAGTTCACTGCTCATCATAGATAGACAGAGCTGTAAAGGAACTTAGGATAATGAAGTCCTGCAGCCACCAAGTGAGTAGAACCCAAATCTTCTGACTTAAAGTCCAGTACCCTACTACTTTATGCCCTTACCATCTCTCCCCACCCTCCCCCACCTGCTCTCTCCAAAACAAAACAACCTCACACACACAATCTACTCCTCCTTGAAATTTCTGTTTCTCTTGATGACATATTGTCCTCACAGTGGGTCAGGCTTGAAACCTCAAGGTCATTGTTTTCCTCTTCTTTCTCTTTCATCCCCTTTTCCGTATCCAAATAAGCTACCAAGTCCTGTTAATTTTATTTCCAAAGCATTGCTTGCATTTTCCTTCTTTCTCCACTCACACTACCATCATTTTAGTTCAGGCCCTCATTGTCGATCATAACAACCGCCATGATAGCCTCCTAACTTGCTTCATGCCTCCAGTCCCTCATCTGCAGCTCCTCCTTCACAGTGATGTCAAAGTCATCTTCCTAACTCATTGGTCTAATCTTGTCACTTCTCTCCTCGGGAATCTAGAGTGGCTTCTTATGCGTTTAAGATTAGACACAAATTCCTTAGCTCCAGTCACCTTTCTCATAATGCCTCTGCCCCAGCCAAGCTAATTTACTCCTTTTCCTCCAAATGCATCTGGTGCTTCCCTATTCCTGGACTTTTGCTTCCCAGTTCTATCCACCTAGAATGCCCTCTTTACCTTCCCTATCTAGATCTCATACATCCTGAGATTCAACTAAAAATGCACCTCATCTAGAAAGCCTTTCCTGACCACCTGACCTTGAGTGTTCTCTCCATCCATTACACTCATATAACAAAGTGTTGGCTATATTTCATTTGGAAATCAGATTATAGGATAATGGATTTATGGCTAGAAAGGATCTTAGAGACCATCGAGTCTAACCCCCTCAGAAAACTGAGGCACAGATTAAATGACTAGCATGTTTACTAGTAAGAGGCAGCTAGGTGGTTCAGTGGATAGAGCTCTGGGCCTGGAGTCAGGAAGATGCGAGTTCAAATCTGGCTTCAAATTTGATAAGTAGCTATGTGACCCTGGACAAGTCATTTAACTTCTGTTTGCCTCAATCCACTGGAGAAGGAAATGGCAAATCACACCAGTATCTTTGCCAAGAAATCCCCATGGATATCAATGGTGTATTATTGTCCATAGGGTCATGAAGAGTAGGATATGACAGAATGATTGAATAACAACATTTATTAGTACTCAACTAGTAAATGTCTGAGGCAGAATTTGAACCCAGGTCTTCTGTCCCCAAGGCCAGTGCCCTATCCATTATACCATGTTTAGAATTCTGACATCTCTTTAGTTAATGTCTTGAACTGATATTTTTTTTTGTCTCAGTAACAGTTTCTGTTTGTGCCTTGTCCCTCCTTAGCAATTTTAAGTTTCTTAAAGGTGGAAGATCATTTCTTATGCCCCTTTATATTAACCATGGTAACTAACACAGGGCTAGGGACTGTTATATACTTAGTAAATATCATTGATGGAATTTGGTCTCCTCTTGTCTTTCATATTCCCCACTTTTATAATTATAAGCAAAATAAAACATTTGTTCTATCCCCAGTCAGAACAGAAAGTGTCCTGGTGACTGAGTGAACAAGGGTGGGTGAACGAATGATTGACTATGGGTGCCCAGGGATGCTGCATGAAGTTCTTGTGACTTTGATCAAAACAACCACTGGAAAGAAAAGTGTATCTCTGAGATGGATGCATAACGTATGGGTACAGATAACGGGGAGAACAACCAACATGGAGGAAATGGCTTTGCATTCCAAGAGCTGCCCTTCCCCTTTGCACAATTACCAGAAATGGGCAGCTTCCCCACTTTGCCATTGGAAACAAGCTCATGTGCTCAGGAAATATGACATCTTTGGCTCCATTAGGGGGTCTAGGTTGTTTGAAGCCTGTATTAAAGCATCTTTGCTCCTGTCCCAGAGGCTTTACTCAATGCTTCTCCTCACCTCTATTTTTAGTCCACATTCATCAAGACCTTCAAGACCAAACTCAAGAATCATCTAATCAAAGAAGCCTTGCCTACTTTGCTCCACCCCATTCCCATCAGTCTCTAACTTTGTCCCGGGCTGTCCCTGACATTTATCACCTGAGTGACCCTGGGCAGGTCATTTAACCTCTCTGAGACTCAGTTTTCTCATCAGTAAAATGGGAGTAAATACACACACATACATACACACACACACACACACACACACACACACACACATATACATGGAATGAAGAATTTACAGGACAGGCAGTATAGACTCTTCAGAGTACGTCATCAGAAATATGTATGACTCGAAAAGCAGACAGGCTGGTTCTAAGTTCTGTAAAGCACATTGCAAACCATTAAGTGCTGAAGAAATGTCAGCTATTTATTATATTTTTGCTGCTGTTGTTGTTTACATTCCTTCATTTTGTATGCCAGTTGGCCACCACCACCCTTGCCTCTCACTTAACTCCTTAGTTTCTGAACCCCTGTGGTTGCTGATTTTTATGTTGTTGGACATTTTCAACTCTCCTACGCAACAATCTTCAATGGCTCTCCTTTTCCTGTCTCATCAAATCTAAATTTTCCTGTCTGTGGTGTACTAGGGTGGGGATGGTTGGTAAGCTCTTCAGAGGGGTGACCAGGAAATCCAGGAAGAGACCTAGGCTTGACTTCTACAAATCAGGGAGTATGAGATAAGCCAGATACTGTCATCTTGGTCATCTTGGCAGAGCTAAAGAGATTGCTGGAGTCAGAGATCAAAGACAAGCCAGGAGGTCATCAGTGGTCAGGTAGTTGAGGAACCAGCACTGAGAAACAGCCCATTATCAGAGACCAAATCCAAAGAATCAGCCAAAGCTTGTTAGAACCAACATGTCTTAGAGGTCAGGGCAGGTAAGGAAGGTGCCTGGAATCCAGGTAAGGATGTAGGATAATTGAGAAAAAATAATAATATATTACACAGTGAGCTCCTTGAAAGCAAAGACTGTATTTTTTTTGTATCCCTAACACTTAGTAGGTGCTCAATAAATGCTTATTGGAGCATTTAGATGATATAGTAGAATTCTGAGAATCAAGAAGACCTGAGTTCAAATCCAGTCCCAGACACTTACTAACTGTATGACTTTGGGCAAGTCACTTAACGTCTATTTGTTTCAGTTTCTTCATCTATAAAATGGAGATCATAACAGCACCTACCTCTCAGGGTTGTTATGAGGATCAATGGAGATAGTATTTATAAAGCACTTCACACAGTACCTTGCACATGGCAGATACCATATTCTGTTTGTTTCTGACCCCATAGCACCAGAAGAGACTGATAATATTTGTTTTTTTTTTAAAGAAGGTACTGATGGAAAAAGTTATGCACATCCAGAGAAAGAATTATGGAGTCTGAACACAGATTAAGGCAAACTATTTGCTTTCTTTTTTTCCTTCTTTTTTGGTTTTGTTTCTGCTCTCTCATGATTCATTCCGTTGGTTATAATTTTTCTTTACAACTGGACTATTACGTAAATAAGTTCAATGTGAAGGTAAATATAGAATCTACATGGCCATCTTGGAGGGGGCTGGGGGAGGAGAGGAAGGGAGAAGAAATTTGGAACCCAAAAACCTGTGGAACTGTATGTTGTAAACTAAAAATAAAAAAATAAATTTATTTTAAAAAAAGGTACTTGGCACAGGGCCTAGTACATAACAGCCCCTTTAAAAAGGCTTATTCCCTTCCCTCCCTTATTAATCAATTATTGACTGGCAATAATCAAGGCATAAATAGGACAGAATTTGAGCCTGATGCAAAAGGGGTTATAGATAAGGGTCAGGTCCAAGGTGAGGTTGTTGAGAGACTGTAGGTGTACCTGTGCCTATGTATATATTTAAGGAGGAATGCTGCAACAGTATAAGAAAAAGGTAAGGAAAATGGTATGAGAAAACGGCCCTTCCTATACTCTTAGTGGGTATTATTTGTGGGCATGACTGCATTTCTGAACAACCATGCATGTATACAGTACACCTATATAGGAGTTACAAACCTACGATATTTCCCTGGTGTGAGGGAGGTGCCCTCTGTTATCAGTCACTGGGAAAATGATTGGGGCTATACCAATATGGACAGGTCACGGCAGTCTTGTTAAGGTGATGGTATCATGGCCACTAAAATGCTTACACTGGGAATTTATAGGAAGAACCAGTAGTATCTTTAGCATAGATGAGAAGATGGGGGGGTAGGGAGGGGTGTCATAGAAGCACATAATTTAAGAAGGGATATCAGTGATCATGTGGTCCAAAAAGGATGGAGAACCTGTGGCCTGAAGGTCACACGTGGCCCTCTAGATCTTCAAGTGTGGCTCCCACCCCTGAACTATACACTGAAGGAGTCCCTACAATAATATTCCTGACAAATGGTCATCCAGCTTCATCTGGTACCTGTAAGAGATAAAGGAAACTTACCAGCTAAGCTCTTGGTAGATTCAAGTGAGTGACAGACCTAAGGACCCTGAGATCGGAGTCGAGGAAGGGATGTCAAAGATTTAGTTAACATATGTGGACTAGGTATCTAGGGTTAGATTTAATGGATCTTGAGCTATGTTTCTAGGAGCCTATAACCTCTCTGGAATTTTGTGCTTTTATCATTTTTATAGCCATTTCCTTAATTGCTAATAAATTAAAGCATTTTTGAAAACCCTCACAGATTCTTGTAGATGGTTAGAAATGAAAGGGACTTAGGAGAGCAAGGTTACACATCTACTGAGTAGCAAAGCTAGGAATCAAATGAGATAACATATGTAAATCACTTATCACTGTGTCTGCCACATAGTAGGCACTATACAAATGCTTATTTCCCTACCTCCCACTCCCAATCCAGGTCTTTTGACTCCAAATCCATGCCTTTTCCACTATAATTAATTAATAAACATTTATTAAGTACCTACTATGTTCTGGGAACTTAGGATAAAAATATAAAAGAGACCATCTCTATCCTCAAGGAGCTCACATTCTACTCGAGGGATACAAAATGTTCACAGATAAGTAAATACAAAAGAAATACAGAGTGGCTGGGATGTGGGGGTGGGGCAATTGGGAGGCAGTAATAAATGGGGGAATCAGGAAGAGACACTTGAAGGAGATGACCTTAGAACTGAGCCTTGACAGGAGATCTAGGAGTTCCAAGAGGCAACAGAGGGCATACAAAGGCCCTAAGGTGAGAATGGAATGTTATGTACTAGGAGCTACAAGTAAGCCAGTTTGCCTAAAGAATGCAGGGGTGGGGAACTTGGGGTCTCGAGGCCTCATGTGGCCCTCCAGGTCCTCAGGCGCGATCTTTTGACTGGTTCCAAACTTCACAGACCAAATTCTTATATTAAGGAGATGTGTTCTATGAAGGTTGGATTCAGTCAAAGAGCCGTACTTGAGGATCTAGAGGGCCACATGTGACCTTGAGACTCCAGGTTCCCCACCCCTGGAATAGAGTGTAGAGAGTAAGAGAGGGGAAGTAATGTATAATCATCTAGATGGGGCCATATTGTGAAGGATTTAAAATGCCAAACAAAGGAGTTTGCATTTTGTTGTATAGGAAACGCGGAGCCTTTAAAGGTTACTGAGCAAGAAAGTGACATGGATATTCCTCTGCTTCGGCAATATCAGTTTAGCGAGCATAGACTGAAAAAGTCATTTGGCCACTAAGGGGCATTGAGTGAATAGAGAGCTCTGAGCCTCAGTTTCCTCATCTGTAAAATAACAATAATAATACTATCTCCTTCACAAGGTTGTTGAAAGGATTAAATGAGATGACATATGTAAAGCATCTTGTAAATCTTAAATCACTACATAAATGCTACGATCATTATTGGAGAAGGGGGAGACAAGAGGCAAGGAGAGTGTGTATAGAGGAGATCTGCACTGGAGACAACACTATTGTGAAATCCCTGAAGGACTGATTCAAAGGAAACTAAGGGGAAGAAGACATGAGAGACATGGAGTAAAAAACCATATGTATGTGAATATATATGTATGTATACATGGATGGATGTGTATATATACACACACACACACCCCTATACATATATATATATACATTGTTATATATGTTATATACATTATATATTATATGCTCATCCACCTTTGGTGTCCACTTTTCACCCTACTCTCTCACCTGTAACTTCAAGAAGCTAGGGCACATACACCAGCCACACCCTGGTAAAATCCACTTGTCTAGGATCTCATTCATCACCTTTGACTTTTCACCCAGCCAGCATCTTCTGACTAGATGGCTGGGCCACTCTTACTGCTGTTCCGCAGATGAATTATTCTCATTTCTACCTCTGTGACATCAGTCATTGTCTATCTTTCCTGGATGCCCTCCTATGTCCCCATTCAAATCCTACCCATCAAAACTCAAGTCTGGTTCCTTCCATGAGATCTTTGATAATTACACAAGCCCTCATTGATTGCCTTTTCTTTAATCTACTACATCACTGAGAGCCAACACTGCACAATTCAGTTCAAAGGAATCAACACTGAGCACTGGCTATGTGCAAAGTACTATTCAAGAGACTAAGGGAAATTTAGACAAAGTTCTTTTTATAAATAAGTAACTTGAAGCATTGAAGACAAGCAGCTCCCAGGTGATTTTCTACTTAGGTCCTTAATGGAAATACACACAGCAACTTTGATTACTATTAGTCATTAGTTGGCTTACTATCTGAGAGTACCATTTGAATAACAGTGTACTACGGATATCCGGCAATAAACTAAATAGATGTCTTCCTGATAATTTTGTCTTAAGAAAACCCATTTCCCCACTGACCTACATCATACTTGGGGACATTCATTCCAGGACTGTTCAAACTACATGCTCATAGCCAAAGTCATAACAAAAATGTGGGGAGGGGGTGGGGAGAGGGGGGCAGAGGAATTCTTTCTTCAGTGAAGAGCAATGGCTCTTCCAAATAAATAGAAATCTTCCTTGTATCCCCAAATTGTGCTTCTCTTACTGTGAGCAGCTACCTTCAGTAACCAATGTATCCCTAGGCTTTCATGTATCTATATTCCATTTTTTAAAAAATAAGATTTATTAATGCCTTTTATTTTTATATTATGGTCATTTCCAGGTCATTTTCCATATCATCTTCCTTGCCCCTCCTTACAAAGAAAAACCATTAAGGAAAAATAACCAATAAAATGACTCTTTCACACAGCATTCCATACTCAAGGCCTGCCACCTTTCTCCTGAAAGAACATACTGTTATTAAAAAAAAACCATCCAGTTGTCTGGCCCTTGGTTTCTCAAACCATGGCTACTATTGAAAAAGCCACATGTTTTAGTTGATGGCTGGTGTTTATTTCTATTTGCATCAGAATGAGTGAATTAATGGGAAAATATTTATTAAACATTTACTATGTTCAAAGCACTGTGTTAATTGTTCAGGCTACAAATGGAAAATCAAGACAATCCCTGTTCTCAAGGAACTTTTATCTGAATAGGGGGAGATAAGGCCTATAAGAGATTTCAGCTGTAAGCCAGATAGAAAGGCCCAGTAGTCCTTAGGGTACAGGGGCAAAGCCAATGGTAGCACATTCTTTTTAGTGTGATTTCCATTGATAAAAACATATCTGTTTCTGATGTTGAAACCAGGTGACAGTGTACAGGATTTTAGTGTCAAGAACTTTCTTTTCTGGGTTTTCAGTAGCTGTGGCTCCTGAGGAGGCAGGGATTTTGCCAAGGATTGGGCTGATTTCTCCAAGGTCAAAGAGTGAATCAGTGAATCATAGAACAACATCTGCAATTCATATCTTTGGATTTCCAAGCCCAGTCTCTTACTACCATGTCACGTACCCCAAGTAGACTGGTTAGATCGAGCAGGAAGAAAGAGCCTAACAGGTGGGAGTGCCAAGGAAACATATGAGGCACTGGGCAATTGTATATTATCTTAGGCCCCTATTCCATAGAAGTTGGGATGAAAGGAGTTCAAATCTCTCCTCAGGTGGTTCCTAGCTATGGGCAAGCCACTGAATTTCTCTCATCTTTATTTTCTTCATGTGTAAAGTGGGGATAATAATAGCATTTATGATCAAGGGTGATTATGAGGATGGAATGAGTTAAGATTGTAGAAAGGCTAGTTGTTAGTGCCTTATGACCTTGAGCAGGTCACTTCTTTAATCTTCAGTTTTTCCTTCTATAAAATGCAGGGGGAGGGGGGCGGCAGCTAGGTGGCACAGTGAGTAGAGCACCAGCCCCGGAGTGAGAAGGACCTGAGTTCAAACCCGGCTTCAGACACTTGACACATGTACTAGCTGTGTGACCTTGGGCAAGTCACTTAACCCCAATTGCCCTGCCTTCCCCTCTCCCAAAAAAACAAATAAAATAAAATAAAATGAGGGGGTTGGACCAGATGACTTCTATGGTCTAGATCTATGATCCTATGGGGCATAGAGTATTCTTGGGAGACAAGAATTCAATTCCACCTATACAGTCATGATTTTTAGAGGATTTTCTGAAGTAAATGTGCACAGATTTCATCCCTTCTGTTTATATCCCTAGCAATAGTAACTGGCACATAGTAGGCACTTAATTAATGCTTTTTGATTGATTGACACAAACTCTACTGCTCTGAGTTTTAGACAGATAATGTTAGCCCCTTAGACAGAAGTAAGAATCAATCAAAATGTCAGAGAATGGTGTAGATCTTAGGATCCTGGATTCAGAGCTGAAAGGCATCAATTGCCATTGATCAGGATCCCATAGATCATACATCCCACCTTCTTCGCACTTTGCAAATGAGGAAACTGAGAACCAGAGAGGTTGAGTGACTTGTCCCAAGGACACATCAGTCTGAAGTGTCAGAGCTGGGATTTGAACCTGTGACCTCTGTCATCGAACCTAGCATTCTTCACATTGACTCTGTTTTATGCAGCAAGGCAGACTTTAGTTGTTCTCTGGGTCTTTCTTCTGTAGCATAGTTTGGGTTTCCTGAAGTCTCTAGTGGCAGCACCAGAGACCAGGATTGATTTGTTGCTGTCTGTCTGTCTATCTATCTATCTATCTATCTATCTATTCATTGGTTTGTTTATTCATTTATTCATTCATTTGTTTATTTGGTTGAGCAATTAAAAGTTTGCAGAAGAAAATAGTATCCTAGACCTACAGTTGGAAGGGACCTCACAGACTTTCTACCCACCCGCTTATCTTACAAGGGAGAAAAGTAAGGCCCCAATAGTAAACATCAGAGATAGGATTTGAATCCAGGTTCTCTGACTCAAGAACCAATTTTTTGTCTACTGTTCTGCTTCCTTCATTTAGGCTGCTGGCCCTTGTTAATGCAGGTCCAGAATGAGCCCTTCTCACTCGGGGTGCATTCATTTAACTTAACATCAAACATTTTATCTTGAAACCCTTTTTTCTGAAAAAAGTCCATAGCAAAGGCACTGCTAGTCTTCCTGGTAGAGCATTTTTCACCAGCATGGCCAGATATGACAGGCCTAGCCTCACTGGGAGGAATGTACTTCATAGAAGAAAAAAAAAACAACACAGGATTAGGAGGGGAGAACACAAAAGATAGTGCCAAGAAGTCAGGGTAAGCCTTCGTAAATATTCCAAAGAATTCAGATGACTTCATTACAAAGGTGAAGCAGAGGAGAAACAGTCTGAAGAAAGCAAGACACAGTCTTTGACTAAAGCAGAGAGAGCCAGTTGCATTAAAAGATAAAAACAATGAAAATGTACACTATGGATCTCTAGTAAATGTGTAGCATCTGCTAGAATGATCTCCTTGCCTCTTACATCCACATGAGATGCCAAGCAACAATATTTGATGGAGAAGAAATCTTGTCTGTTATGCAGAAAGAAGTAGCTGTACTTACTGAGACTGGGTCCACAGTCAGGAATCAGTGCAAGAAGTGTTTAGGTACAAGAAAATGGAATCTGGAGCTGTAGCCTTAAACTGAGCTAGTCTGGGTTTACCATTGGTGCCAACAACCTGGGCAGGCATCTTGTCTCCAAAGTGGGGGGAGGGGTTAGAAAATGAAGAGTATGCAGGTGGAGAGAATGAGAAGATGGATTAGTGTGGGTGGAAAACATGAGAAGATGAATTAGTGCTGGACAAGTCTGGGTCAGAATTCACCCAGGGAAGTACCACAAAGGAATGGGGTTGGAACCTGCCAATGGAGATCAGGGGGAAGCAGAAAGAGACTGGAGTTGCAAACCAAGACTATTATAATTTCTGAGATATATGTTCATGGAAAAAATATTTTTGACCCCAAAGTGTAATAAAAATCACATCTAAGCACTAACCTTCACTGCAAGGAACATTCTGTGTATCAGTGTGTGGTCTGTTTGCATTTCATTTTCCCATAAGCCTTTAAGAAAATTTAGTCAAATGGATAATCAATCTGGATGATCTTTTGCAAATCCACTAAAAGAATTATTAAAAGATAATTAAAAGGATTTTCATGGCTCTCCATTGCTAACTGCATAAAGTTCGATCCCCTGATCTTGGCAAAGCCCTCTGCAATTGGGCACACCATATCTGATGCTGCTACCTTTCACACATTGTGTATTCCGGCTTAGCTGTATTATTTACCATTCCTTTTACTTTTCCCTTTTTCTATGCCCTTGTGTGTTCAGCCATTTGTCGCTTTTGATGGAATAGATGCCCTCCCATCTTTCACTGATCAGCTTAGCTATTGTCTCCTCCATGAAGCTTCACCTGATTTCCCTCCCCTCTATTTCCCCAGCTGTTGGGCTTGTCTCCTTCCTCAAATTTCTCATAGCACTTTGGACCCCTCCTTTGTACTTACCACATTCTGCCCCATGTCAAAGTTATTTGTATTCATGTCTTGAAGTATTGAAGTGTATATATAGAATATGTTATATCTATATATGCATGTATTATACATGTGTATATTGTATTTATATCTATAGATACAATCTGTATACATTATATATAATATATAAGTATATTTTATATCTATAGACATATCTGTATATATTCTGTATATTACATGTAAGTATATAGTATATCTATATGACATATTTTATGTATATAATATATATGTACATAAATGTTTGCATGTATATATGTGTGTGAACATGCACCTAGTCCTCCAACCAATTGGATTGTAAGTTTTTTGAGGGTACCAAGTATGCATTATTCATCTCTGTAACTCTATATTGTCTTGTATATGCTGTATACTAATGTTTGTTGATATTATATGCTATTGTTGTTTAGTCATTTTTCAGTTGCGTCCAAGTCTTCATGACCCCATTTGGGGTCCTTTCTTGGCAATGATTGGAGTGATTTGTCATTTCCTTCTCCAGCTCATTTGACAGATGAGAAAACTGAGGAAAACAGGGCTAAGTACCTTGCCCAAAGTCACATAGCCAGTAAGTGTCTGAGGCCAGATTTGAGGCCAGCCTGAGGCCTGACTGCAAGCCTGGCACTCTATCCATTCATTGTGCCATCTAGTTGCCCAATATTATGTGCTACATAATAAATAAATGTGTTGAATCATAAGAGCACAGAATGAATTAATCAACAGCATTTATTAAGTGCCTACCATGTGTTTGCTCAGTACTTGAGGATACAGGAGTGGGGAGGAGACAACACTTGCATATGTAAATGTAATAATAATTAATTTAATTAATAAATAAATTCTAGGTAATGGGGGAAGGGTAAGGCACTAATAGCTGGGAAGAATCAGTAAAGGCCTTAAGGGGAGGATGAGAGGTGAAATTTGAAGAAAACTGGAGATTTTTAAAAGGCAGCAGTGAGAATGAAGTATATTACAGGCATGCAGAACACCCTGGATCATAGATATAGAGCCAAAAGGGAACTTAAAGGTGATGAGGATACTGAGGCCCAGGGAAGTTAAATATTTACCTTACACACCTAGGGAGCGTCAGAGCTGGGATTTAAAACTAAGTCCTCTGATTCTGTAACTGGCACATTTATCGATAGTACCATATAGTTAATTACTATTTCCTGAAGATTTTTTTACTGACCCCGATGATTAGGCCATTATTCCAGACATTCAGAAGAGCTCATTAGCTAAAAGTGCCACATTATCAGGCTTTTTGAGATCGACTGAGACAGATGGTAAAGATGAATATGGTCTCTGTTTAAAAGCCTATGGAGAACTCAGGGAAAAATTATCATGGTTTGAGAGACTAATTTCTTGTCATCAGTTATGTGCAGCATTTCAGCAAATCATTTATGTTGCTTGATAGAGCTGTTAAAGCAGAAATGGAAAACTGAAAATATAGGGCCACTAACCAACAGAAAGAAAAAAAAACAAGAGCCAAATCTAAGTCACAAACAACATAGCTAATCTTAGGTTTTTTATTTTTTGTGTGTCATAAAATAGAAAATATTGTTCAATTTTGAAATTAAGAATCCTAGAATGTTAGAATCTGATAGCACTTTGGGACTTTGTTTCAATCCCCTTTTCTCATAGATGAGAAAACTGAGGCCCGAAGATGTTAAGTGACTTGTCCAAGGTAACACACATAGCAGTGGCAGAACCAGAATTTGAACCCAGGTCTTCTGATTTAAATCCAGTCTCTTTTCACTGTGCCAGTCTCATCATGGTGATGGAAGAGACAACTGTTGGACAAAGCTGATTTCTTAGGGTCACAGACTTGTAGATGGGAAGAATCTTAGAGACTATCCAGTATGATAATCCTCTCATTTTATAGATGAGGAAAGTGTGGACCGGGGACAGAAAGTCACTTGCCCATTATCTTTAGTCTGGAGTTTTTCCTCACCCCACTTGACCATGCTTTTTGACTCCTCCCCAAGTCAAGAAGCAAGAGTTTGGATCAGGAAAAAAGAAGGATAACCTGGATAAAATGGATCTATGTGAGACATTCCAGTAACAAAACTGCAATACTTTCCCAATTTATCAGTTTCTTGACTTGTAAACTGACCTGAATGAAGGTTCAAAGTGAAAATGACCTGAACTTGGCAGCTGTTCTTGTTAATGGCAGAAAGCTCTGAGAGTGTTGCTCAGTAAATCCAAAATAACAAAAATGTCAAGTCACTTAGTTATTGATGGAAAAAGCACATGAACTGAATTGTCTTTAACGGCTTCTGACAGCCATTGCATTCACTTAACATTACTCTGCCCTTCTTAGCATTTAGCTCAAGAGATCCCTGGGTGTAGCTTAGATAACAGATTTTTCAATATGACTGTCAATAGGGATTGGGGTGGGGAGCAAATGACAATAATTATAAATGCAGACTCAGTTGTTGCTTTTTTAATTGAAGAAGGAAAGAAAAAAGTTAAATTTCAACCCTCTTTAATGGATTCAGGCAGGAACAGTTTCTGTGGCTTCTAATGACATTGGTATTTTAGTTAAGGTGAGAACCTATCTACCTTGTAATTCATGGAATTACTCTTCTAGGTAGAAGGGACCTTATAGACAATCTAGATTAGGACCATCTAGTTCAGACAGGAATTCTTAACTTTTTTGGTGTCGTGGTCCCCTTTGGCAGTCTTGAGGACCTTGACTGCCTTCTCAAAGTAATGCTTTTAAATGCTTCTTGCCCACATTCTCACCATATACTTACTCTCTCTGCTCCTCATTTACTATAGGTTAGCCTGAGCAAACTGGTATTTGGCAGAATGTTAAACGATTACATGCCAGTTTCATTCCCTAGTTTGACTCCCCTAAATACTCTGGCTAATTGCAGCTCCTGGCAGAGGTACCAGAAGGATCGTCTCCAAACTTATCTAGCTAATTCGCCTAGCCTAGCCTGTCAGGCAAAGCTCTAGGGAACCTCTTGACTGCTTCATGAGGTACCCCCAAATCTCCTTTTGTCCCTTCACTCCACAGTACTCCCATTGACCCCACTAACCTGGCAGTCTTCAGTAATTTACAGGATTTCATTTTAATGGTCTATACAGAAAGCCAGTCTTAATACCCGGTATATGAAATACTTGGCAGAGTATTTTTGCAGTGTTGTTGGAAATCAAATTTGAAAATGATTTTCAAAATCAGCAAAGCCTTTAAGGATGTGAGTGAGATCATTGTACTCTTTCTTATGTACTTGTGGGAGAGGAGAATGGTTCAAGCTGGGATGTGAAAATCATAAAAACCAAAATTCATTGTACTAGCAATGGAAAAGGGAAGCAAGATTTCAGCAGAGCTAGAGGTCTAGGTTGCTAGCACCATCCTTTTTTGGGGGAAACAAAAAAGTTTCAGAATCTACCCTCCAATAAATAGACACCCCACCCTGGCAAATGTCCCAGTCTAAAGCAATTGCTAGTACAGTCATAGCCAGCCTAACTGGCCTTCTTGGGATTCCTCTCACACAACACCCAATCTCCTGAATTAGTGGCCTTTCATTGGCTGTCCTGAATGCCTGGAATGTTCTCCCATCTTACCTCCCACTCTTGGCTTCCTTGAAGAATCAGCTCAACCCTCCCCTACCCCCCAACCTCTTGCCTTTGGACGAGGGGGTGGCATGGGGAAGGGAGGAGACTCTATTTTGTTCAGGCTGGACCTAAGAAGAGTGCTGATACCCAATCAGCTTTAGCTCTCCTAAAGCTCAGAACTCCCAGACTCAAGTGGTCTGCCAGTAGCAGAGTCAAAACTCATCTTCTACATGAGGCATTTCCCAACTTCCTCCCTGATTGCTTCCACATTCCCCCTTATCCTTACCCCAACTAATGCTCAATCCTGTCCAACTCTTTCTGACTCCTTGCGGGGTTTTCCTGGTAAAGGTACAGGAGTGGTTTGCCATTTCCTTCTCCAGCTCATTTGACAGATGAGGAAACTGAGGCAAACAGGGTTAAATGACTTGCCCAGGGGTCACATAGCTAGTAAATATCTGAGGCCAGATTTGAAGATGTCATCCTGACTCCAGGACTGGCCCTCTAACATATTATATACTAATGTAGTTTGTACTAATGTAAAATATAATACAGTATAATACAATATAATATATACTAATATAGAATGTGAACTCTTAGAGGACAGGGCTGTATCCTCTTTGAATCCCCAGCACTTTGTACAGTGTCTGGCACATAGCCCAAGTGCTTAACAAATCCCGTTGATTAATTGAATCCAGAAAAACAAAATGTTTGATAAACAATGTTAACGGATCATGGGGTCATAAGAGCCGGAGCTGGAAGGTGCCTTCAAGGTTACCTCCTCCACCTTGCTCATTTTACAGATGAGGAATCTGAGTTCTAGAGATTTGCCCAAAGCATTTGGCTTCACATGGCTTAGCACCTCCATGGCACTCAATGAGTGATTATTGAAATGAATAGCAAACACATTATTAATGGGCCATCAACTGAATGACATCTGAGTTCTGTTTCTGGACTTCTGCTGGGTTTTAGCTATAATGTGTTAATGATGATGTCAGAAAACAGTAGAATGTAGGCTCCTTGAAGGCAGTGACTATTGGGGGGAGGGGGAGGAGCGGCGTGTGTAACCCCAGCCCCTCATGCAGTGCCTTGCACAAAGCTGGCACTTAATGAAATGGCATCCATCAGGTGAAGCATGCCAATACATTTGTTCTAACATATAGGTTGAGAAGAAATTCACTTTCAATATATTTTGTTTATACTTATATATGTGAATAGGAGACAGCTAGGTGGCTCAGTGGATAGAACACTAGACCTGGAGTCAAGAAGACAAGAGTTCAAATCCGACCTTAGATGCTTAATTAGCTGTGTGATCCTGGCCCAGTCACTTAAGTTCTATTTGCCTTAATCCATTGGAGAAGGAAGTGGCAACCACTATGGTATCTTTGCCAAGAAAACTGCATGGGGTCGCCTCGGATTCAACTGAACGACTAAACAACAGCCACGACAAATATATGTGTATATGGTTTTTTTTTCACTTGATAGGCTATAAACTCCTTTCTAACAGAGATTGTTTCATTTCTGACTCAGTATCCCTAGCGCAGGTAGGGGCACCAAAAGACATTTGACATCAAAAGGAGTCAGAGTGAGGGCAAACATTGAGAAAAGCTCAAGGTCAGGGATGATGCCAAAGGATGATCCTATTTGGAATAATAAAATTCTAGGGCCAAGAGGCCTTCCGCTCTCTGGAGACCACCTCCTGATTCTGGAAGAAAAATATCTGAGCCACTAAACACATCTCTTCTTTTATTTTAGTGGAAATATTTATTAAATGCTTACAGATTGCCTGATTGTTATCACTTCAGCTAAAAGTTCAACCCCGTGCTGGGCTTTTTCACTGCCAAAGTAAAACCACACTGAGCTCAGATAAGGAGAGTTCAGGGCCTAGTCAAGGAGATAAGACATACCTATGCACAGCATAGGTGGTGCACTAGATAAAGTAGTGGGCCTGGAGTCAGGAATCATTCATCTTCCTGAGTTCAAATCCAGTCTCAGACACTTACTAGCTGTGTGACTTTGGGCAAGTCACTTAACCGTGTTTGCTCATGTATAAAATGAGCTGGAGAAGGAAATGGCAAAGCACTCCAGCATCTTTGCCAAGAAAGTCTCAAATGGGGTCATAGAGAGCTGGACGTGACTCAATAACAATGACAACACGCACAACAAAAGTAAACAATACAGATGGGCTATATAATCTGTGATTTGCTGGAGCCAGCTTTTCGGTGTATTTCCACCATGGGAATATGCTACAAATCAGGGCTTGACTCACTGTTTTGTTTGTAGTTTAAATTTAATAAAGTGATGAAATGTCGATAATGGTGAATGTAAAAAATGTGTTATATATACAGTTTTTCCTTTTGAGAGCTGTTTGTTGTTTGTTGTTGTTTGCCCTTCATTCTCAAAGAGGACCATGACATCAGGGAGGTGATGCCATGACATGCAAGTGACATGGATTTAAGAGAGGGATGGCTGTGCAAAGTCACCAGCCTCACTTTCTCCTCCGGAGCCATCTGGGTCCAGTGGCCAGATATAGATCAGGATGACTGGAGATAATTCCTGAGAGCTGTTGGTTAAACAGCTACTAGTATACCACTGGCTATAACTAAGTGCCAAATTATTGGATACTATGGTCAATCCACCTCTTTCTCTGAAGTTTTCTATAGAGATTTTTTAATGCTTTACTCTAGAAGCATTGTTGGCCGTTTTAGAAAACAGTCTCTGGTCTGTTATAATAAATGGCTTCACTCTTAGGGCAATAGCAGAAGTAGGATAGAAAAGGAATAGTTGCTAAGGGACTGATTATACAGTGTTCCAAAAGTTCACTTTTGTTTGTCTTTTAAGAAGAGTTTGTGTTATAAACTTAATAACAAGCGTAACAAACATGAATCATATAAATGAAATGAGGAATAAAATCTCAAATAAAACAAACCGAAAAAGTCAACCATGAACTCTTTCCATTTGATTAAAGAAAAAGATAAAGACTGTTAACAAAATAAGCATAACATTACTCAGTGTCTCCTGGTCTCTTTTCAAGTCGTGTACTTGTAAAGTTTGTTTGTTATCATATTTTATAATGTAATTATAACTATATAATCATATAAATCAAATGTTTTTAACAGTTGTAGTCACTGTGTGTGTCCTCCTACTTCTGATTTCCTCACTCTGCATCACTTTGTTTTTCAATATTTCTTTGTATTCTTCCATATTTATCATTTTAAGGTCAGGTTCTGTTATGGTGATGCATCTCAACACATGTTGCTATTCCCTAATAATTGGACATTCAAGTTGGTTCTAGTTTGGGTTTGTTTGCTTTTCTTTTTGCTATTGAAAATAAGTCAGATGGGAGTATTTTTGCCAGATAGTTCATAGATTGTAGCTTTAGAGCTGAAAGGGACCTTAGAGTCCATCTGGTTCAACACCCTCCTTTGACAGATGAGGAAACTAAAACCTAGAGAGGTTAAGTGACTTGCTTATGGTCACCCAGGGAGTAAGCAAGAGAAGCAGGAGCTGAACCAGGGTCCAAGTCCAGTGCTTTTTCAATTGTTGTACCTTGTTTTTATCCTTTTAATGTTTAGAATATCATCCTATCAATGGGTGTTCACTTGTCCAGTCATTTTTCAGTCACGTCCAACTTTCTGTGACCCCATTTGGAATTTTCTTGGCAAAGAGACTGGAGTGGTTTGCCATTTCCTTCTCCAGCCCATTTATAGATGAGGAAACTGAGGCACACAGGGTAAAGTGACTTGTCCAGGGTCACACAGCTAGTAAGTATCGGAGGCCAGATTTAAACTCAGGTCCTCTGACTCCAGGGCTGGTACTCTATCCACCGTGCCACCTAGCTGCCCTAGCTGTGTCAGTGGGTACATCAAGTCAAGGGGTACATTCAGTGTTGTAACCCTTACTCCATGTTACCAGTTTGTTCCCATAAATGGTTGCAGTAGTTTACATTTCTACCAATTAATCGATAGCCATTTACTTAGCCCTTGGTACCTCCTTGTTGATGAGGAAATAGGAGTACTTCCTCACCATGGACTTCACTGCCTGCCAGTGCTGTATGGGCTACTACTGGTGCAGCTTTAGTCCCTTGATGGGGATGGGGCTTCCTGCACAACAGCAGTTTGGAGAAGGAGGAGGGGGAGGGGAGATAAGGAGAGGAAGAGGAGGAGGAGGAGGAAGAAGAGGCTGCCAGGGAAACAGGTGTCAGTAAAGCACAGAGCAGTTGTCACTCAGATCAGTTTCTACCAGCAGCCATCCTCAATGACAATGATGCCCACGGCACAAAGCACAGCATCGTTGCTCACTACTCATCATCTCCCCCACCCCCACCATTTTCAGTGGCTTCTTGATGCTGTCAAAGGGGGATAATTATATTTAGAGAACAAGCCTCATAAGAGTGTTGTGAGGATCAAATGAGATGTACAGGGTGTCCCAAAAAAAAATCTTAGTGCATTTTAAAGCTATCAAAGCTTGCTATAAAGACTTTTGTGACTCCCTCTATATAGAATCCTTCATAAACCTTAAAGGACTATGTATGTCAGTTACTAATATGAAAGACAACATGGTGTAGGGGAAACACACAGTGCTTAATCAGGAGAAACCTGGGTTCCAAGCCTACCTCTCATACTTACTGGCTGTGTGCTTATAGAAGGAGCCACTTCTCTCAACCTCAGTTTCCACATCTGTAAAATAGGGATAATAATATCTACAATGGGTCATGGGATGTTGAGAGGATCCAATGAGATAATGTATGTAAAGAGCTGTGTAAATTTTAAACCACTGCATAAAAGTCAGTTATTGTTATCAGTAATAATAATCATAAATATTCATTTTGTTGTTGTTCAGCCATTTTTTGTCATCTTGGACTCTTCGTGATCCCATTGGGGGTTTTCTCAGCAAAGATACTGGAGAGGTTTGCCATATTCTTCTCCACCTCATTTTACAGAAGAGGAAACTGAAGCAAATAAGACTAAATGATTTGCCCAGGATCCTGCAACTAGTAAAGGTCTGAGGCTGGATCTGGTCTGAGGCAGGTCTTCCTGATTCCAGGCCCTATCCACTGCACCACCTAGCTGCCTTAAATATTCATTCAAATGCCACCTCCTGTGGAAACACCACCATGCTGGACACTACCTATACACACCCATGTAGCTGACATAGACTGTCTTCTCAAAGAACTTACCATCCAATGGGAGAGTAAGGGAGAGACACATAGAAATAGCAATGATAACATGGGCACACATCAGTGCAAAGGAGAGGTGAGGACTTCAGAAGGGATCACTTTCAATTCTGGGTGGAGGTGTTAGGAAAGCCTTCATGGAGGAGAGCACACCTAGGTTGGGCCTTGAATAAAAGGAGGGACTTCAGCATTCATAGTAGGGTGCAGAGGGCCTGTGGAGAGGAGTCCATTCCAGGCATGAGTTTTGGCTTGAGCAAATACATGAAGACTGGTAAGGCTAGGTTATTAATAGAAACAGAGCAGTCCCTTTTAGCAGTCATGAAAAGGAAAGCAACAGGAGATAAAAGCTGGAAGGAAACATTGGGGCTATCGGGAGACCTCGAATTTGAGGATCTGGATTTTACAGGATATTTGGCAATGGGAAGCCAATTTCAGTGGAGGAGAGTTGTGATTAGACCGGGACATCAGTAAAAAGTAATTGACCAGAAATGTGAAGATTGGATTAGAGAGGGGATAGCTTATGGATACAAGAGGACAAGTTTAGAGACCATTACAGTAGTCCAAGTAAGAGGAGATGGAGGTGTGAACTAATTTGGTGAGTGTGGTAGTAGAAATGAGGGCCTGAATGAAAGAGACTAGTGAAGTAGATCCACAGGACTTGATAAAGTATTGATCGAAAGGGTGCAAGAGAGAGAAGAATCAAAAGGTGACTCCAGGTTATGACTCTGGATGACTTGGAAGATGGTGGTGCCAGGAATGAAGACAAAGAAATTTGAAGGAAGGGCAAAGGGGAAGATGATGAGTTTCCGTTTCGGACAGGTTGAGTTTAAGGGACTGGTAGGAAACACAGGTGAAAAAAATCATCAGATATTTTGTATTATTAATGAAGTAATATTTTCTAAAATTTTATAAACCCTCCCTTACCAAAAATAATAGTTCCATTCACCATTGGATTAGAACACTGTATTATTCAGTAATTTAAAAATATATTTTTTGTTGTTCAGTCATTCAGTTGTATCCAACTCTTCATGACCTTATGGACCACACTGTCTAATATAACAATATATATAAACATATAAGCATATCAACAGTATAATACTGTGACTATCTTTCATCACAATATAGAGGATCCAACAACTACTTTATCACTATCAAAAAGTATCTATTGTCTTAGATTCTAAGCTCTCTCTTCTATTTCTTCAATTCTATTCCAAAGGCCCTTTAAAGTTTTTTTTTTTTAATTCACAAATTCTTTGAGGTCTTTGTGGTTTTAATTGTTCACCCTCAATGCTGACATTGCTGGAAAATTGATCTGGGATCTAGCTAGGCCCATGTTTTTAACAGTCACATATTTTGCATATGCTGGCATTTCTGCTTTTGAAAGAAAAATCTTCAAGATACTCTAATTGAGATTTCTTATTAATAGATGTCTTTCTTCCTACTGATTGTTGGAAGGATTTTTTTTTCCCTTTTTCATTCTACGTCTGAAATTTGCCAATGGTTTGCCTAGGTGAGATGAAATTTGAGCTTTTATTTGTTAGTCTTCTGGGAATTCTTTCTACTTACAGAGTACTGCTTGTTTTTGATAGTTCTGGGAAATTTTCTTGCAGTGTTTCCTGAAATGTAGTCATCCAATTCTTTTCTTCTTTGTGGAACAGCAGGAATTCCAGGATTTTTCCTCCATGTTCTGCCATATACATCCATCATTTTCAACAACGTTGCTTTTAAATCTTTTTCCAGTTGAGTTATTTTTGAACTTTTTTATTGCAACTGTTCCAATTCCTGCATTTGCTCCCATTCTATTTCTGCCTATATTATCTGTTTTTGTTTTATCCATTGACAAATTTCCTATAATATTTTTCATTTCCTTGAGTTTTGCTGTTAAGTACTGAGGTATTTTAAAGATACAGTCAATTCTTTCATTTCTCCTTAATTTTCTTAACTGAGTTAATTCCTTATCTTATCATATCTCATGATATTTTGCTGTTTTTCATCTTTCTCTTAACGTCTTGGCTTTGTGTGTTTCCCATCTCTTAACTTCTCTTTGGATGTTGATCCATATATGTTCTTCCTCATGTTCTTTAGATATGCTTTAGTATTGTTTTTCATCTTGCTTCTTTTACTTCACTTGTTTTTTTTTCCGTTTTCTCAAGAGGTGCTGGCATTAGTAACATAAAATGTCAAAGCTGAAAGGGACCTTAGAGATAATCTATTCTGATACCTTCATTTTACAGACGAGGAGACTGATACCAACAAAAGAGATGTAGCTTTTTCAAGATCACACTGATAGCAAAGCAGAGATTTGTACTCCAAATCTAATGCTCTTTCAAATACCCTCCTGGCCTCTTAAGAAACCCAAGGCCCTCAGTGAGCTAAGTAACTGATCTTTCGTAAAGTCGGGGAATTTAGATGAACTAGCTATGATATTTCAATTTGATGTTTGGTGGAACTTCTTGTTCTGTTCTGTTCAGTTATTTCAGTTATATCCAACTCTTCGTGACCCCATTTGGAGTTTTCTTGGAAAAGATACTGGAGTGGTTTGCATTTCCTTCTCCAGCTCATTTTACATATGAGGAAA
The DNA here is from genome assembly GCF_011100635.1 of Trichosurus vulpecula. NCBI lineage: Eukaryota > Metazoa > Chordata > Mammalia > Diprotodontia > Phalangeridae > Trichosurus > Trichosurus vulpecula. The sequence continues at coordinate 321,310,684 of NC_050574.1, read as the reverse complement.
CTGAGCCTAACATGGCGAAGTGACTTACCCAGGGTCACATGGTTAGGAAGTGTCTGAGGATGGATTTGAACTCAGGAAGATGAGTCTTCCTGATTCCAAGCCCAGTGCTCTATCCATTGAGCCAACTAGCTGTATTTTAAGGCTCTGTTTATATTCCATATAAAGGAGATCATTTTCAATTCTGAGAATCTCTGAATGGTCAGCAAGATGAGGCTAAAAGACATTCTAAAGGATCACTAAAGCGGTCTACTCTGTTCTATTTTAAAGCTTTCCTTAATTGAATGGCTGCCATCAAACCCAGAATACCAGTAGAATGAGTTTCTTGAACTTGAACATCATTTAGCAATGCAAACTGTTTTTGTAGAAGTGACCACAAGTGTGCTAGCCATTAATATACATTTTTTTGCTTGGGCCTTATGAACCAAGCATACATTCATGTGCAGCTAAGTTTCCTACTATTCAATGAAACCTGGGTTATGAAGTCTTACCAATCCAACTTTTACAACTCTCTAGAATCTGTCCCCTCTCCCCTCACACAGCCTTTACTCTAGCCAAGTCCTTATCACCTCTCACTTGGACAGTTGGAATAGCTTACCCTCTGCTTCTAGTCTCTTCCTTCTCGAATCTGTCTTCTACACATCTGCCAAATCGATATTCTTAAAACAGATCTGGCCGGGTTAGCTCCCTCCTAAAAAGTCTTCAGTGGCTCCCAGTTTTCTCTAGAATAAAATACAAACTCCTTGGCGGGGGGGTGGGGGGTCCTATCTTCCTATCTTGTTTTGGATCACTCCCCTTCCATATACTGACCTGATAACATCCCTCACCTCTGTGCCTTTGACAAAGTACTCCTTTATGTATTGTTGTTGAGTCATTTCAGTTTTGTCTGACTCTTTGTGACCCCATTTAGGGTTTTCTTGGCAACGGTACTGGAGTGAGTGGTTTGCCATTTCCTTCCCCAGCTCATTTTACAGATGAGGAAACTGAGGCAAACAGGGTTAAATGACTTGCCCAGGATCACACAGCTAGTAAGTACCTGAGGTCAGATTTGAACTCAGGAAGATGAGTCTTCCTGACTCCAGGCCTGGCACTCTATACACTGCCCTACCTAGGTGCCATCTAGCTGCTCCCTCCTTTATGTATGGAGTGTACTTACTGAACTCTGCCTTGTAGAATCCCTAACTTCTTTCAAAGCACAGCTCAAATGCCACCTCCTATTTAAGGTTTTTTTCTGATCTTATTCCCTGTTGTAGGGTAGGCCTGACTCAGAATAGCATTTCATATTCAGGAACTAAAATTAACATCTAACAGTTAACAAAAGGAAGATTATTTAGCTATAGCATGGAAAGGATGCTCAATCAGGATATGGCATTGATTCCCTGCCTCTATGTTGGCCATGTTGGTCTGCTGGTCAGAAACCTGGCTCCACATGGGCTTTATTTTGCGTTTAGTCCACCAGCAAGCCATATCAAAGGTTCAAGCTTTAGTCTCGGGTCACTTAAGTCTCACCCAAAAATGATTTTTAGCCCCTCTAAAGGAAAAGCTAGCCTAACTACTTCTGGGTTGGACCCTAGGAAAAAGACAGCCCAGCCTCTATGTCAGGGCCCTAGGAAATATTGCTATCATCCTTTCCCCTCTCCCTGCTTCCCTTCCCAGGGCAGGAACTGGTTTTTGTCCTCATTTTATCCCACTATCCAGCCTTCCACATAGTAGGCACCAATTAGATGTTTGTTGAATTGCAGTGTGCCCTGTGTTCCTGTTAGCCTTCCTGGAAGTGGCTCAGAGAAAAACCACCAGCTGCTAAATTTTACCATTTCACTTATTGCAGTTTCCGTTAGGTATCACTTATGATAAATTGGAAAACAGTGGCTGTAAAACATTTTACAGACATAATCACTTTCCTTGCAAAAGTTGGTACTAATTAAAAAAAGAAAAGAAAAACATAACAAATTAAAAACAACAACAATAACTCAACCCTCCTTTCCCCATTCCTTTTTATTAGGGAAATGTCCTGATTTTCCCTGAAATCTCTCTTTGTTTACCAAGTCTTAGAGGCAGAGGGATGATTAATATGCCCTGTTCTTTTGTAGCATTGTCTCACAAATAAGATCTCTTATCTCTTAAGTAAAGGTCAATGGAAATGTTTTTGTAGACCAAGAACTAACATGGAAATGGCCGACCTGTTTGTTACCCTTCAAAGGCTCCTACCTCCTACCTTCTACCTTTATGTTCATTCTTACACTTTTTCCTAACTCTTTCTTCCTAGCTAGCCAGCATTATGCCATGCTCTTAGTATGTGCTTGATAAATTGTAATGTTACTCTCTCCTTTAGACCCTCTGAGATGAACTGTACCCCTCTTCAGTTGATTTGCAATGCCTCCTCTGCACTTTATTCAGTTAGGACCAGTGTATCATATTTGCTTGTGTTTTTTCCTCTCACGCCACTATGAGAAGAAAATAAAGAATAATGTTTTCCCTGCACCATTTCTTCCCATACAGTCTATGTGGGTCTGTAAAAACAGCAAACACTTTCACGACTAGGGGCAGAATACTAGGCACTGGATCTGGACTCAGAGGATATGAGTTCATATCTGAGGTTCGTTGCTTCCTACTGTTAAAGAAATAGATGAGCCTGAATACTGTGACTTTAGGGGAATTACCTTCTCTCCCCCTTCCAACATTTTAAAGTAAACTTTTAGGTAACAAAAAAAAAATGGAGCCTACAGGGTTGTGCTGGTTCTATCTCAAAGGGAGTCCTCCACTATCTTACAGCTCTGATACTACCTAGACACTCTCCTTCCCCACCCAGATAGTTGGATGTGATTAACTATAAAAAGAATTTATCTGCCAGAATAAACACGATCTAGGCAACTTGGGGGACTATAAGGCTAACAAGTCATCCCAAGGTAAAGACCCTCCCCTCCAAAATCATCTAATATCCTGCTGCTAATACTCAATCTTCCAAATGAGGAAAGCACCAGAACTTAGCCACCTGATAGGCTAATTAAACTTTTCCCTTTTGTCACATTTGCCATATAGACCTCTATGTATAGCATGGCTGTGTCACACACACACACGCGCACACACACACACACACATTTATGTGCATATATGTAGATATACACATGTCTATGTATAGATATACACACATCACACATATATACACACGTGTATATAAACACAGACATACGATGCATATATGGTATATAGTGTATGTATGTGCATGCACATATATTTGCATGCGTGTATGAGTGATATATATACACATATATACACATGTGTGTATATATAAATACAGGCATACACATACATGCATGATATACAGTATATGTGCACACAGGTGTACACACATGTATATTTGTGTGTATGTGAGTGGTATATATTATATATACATATGTGTATATATATAAACACAGACATACACACGCATATATATGATATAGTATGTGTTTATGTGTGTATATGAGTGGTATATATTATATATATTAGACATATATACACATGTGTGTATATATAAACAGAGATATAAATATACATATATATGATATGTATATTATGTGTGTATATGTGTGTGCGCACACGTATATTTGTGTGTGTGTATATGTGAGTGGTATATATACATCTATACATCTACATATATTACACAGACATTCACATATGTATATATGATATATAGCATGTGTGTATGTGTGTGTGTGTACACACACACACACACATACACACACACCCCTTTTTCTCTGTCAGCTTGCCAGTGTTATTCATCTGGCAGCCACACACTAGGTGGTAATTATTAAAACCCTGTATTATCTTCTATCCTTGCTTCCTGATTTATTGATCTCCACTCAAATGGCCCAAGGTGGGAGCAATTACTCCCTGTGTGGGTGTTTTGGACCTTTGGGTTGAGAAATTCCCTAATATACGGTGCCTGACCTCTTGGGCAAATCACTTCGCCCCTATCACTCTTTCTTTTCATCTGTAGGAGGTCAATGAGGGGCGAGGGGGGAGGAGACTGGACAGTAATTTAAAGGCATATCAAGAGACCTGTGCTTGCTTACTTTGCTATTTGTCCGAGATCCCTTCAATGGGAGCAATCTTTTTACTGGTAGAGATAGCAATTCTTCCCTTTTTTCTTGTATGCTTTTTCCTCTCACCAAACCCAGCAATACATCGTACAAAGAGAATCTACCCAACAGGCTAAAGGCTTCTTTTTAGATCTTTGAACATTTCCTGAATATCAGTACAGCATTGGAGCTACCCATTCCTCTTAAATTCATTCTTCTTCCTTGACTGGTTCATCTCCTTTTTTTGAATAAATTTTCTTTACCGTGCCGTTTTATGCCATGTCTTAGATAAAAGTGCTTTGAGCCTCATTCGCTTGGGTTTTTTTTGTTTATTTTCTGGACTACAAGGCCAGTTTTTTCTGAGTGGTTTTGGATCCCATTAAGGAGATGCTTTAATGTTTTATCAACCAGACAATAAAACATTCAAGAGCCTGCTATGTTCCAGGTACTGTGTCACTGGGTGTACAAGAGCAAAAATGAAATAAGTCCCTACCCTTAAGGAGGTTATACTCTGGCTAGGGGAGAGATCATATACGTAAGTAATTACACACACACACACACACACACACACACACACGCACGCATATACAATTAATAATAATAGCTAGCATTTATATAACACTTTAAGGTTTGTAAAGTACATTACATATGTTACTTCATTTGGAGGAAGATAATTTGAAGGGAAGGCACTCTAGTAGTGAGAGGAAATAGGAAAGACCTCACGTAGTAGATGGCTCTTGAGCTCAGCCTTAAGGGAAAATTGGGATTCTAAGAGGTGAAGGTGAGGAAGAAATGGTTTCTAGGCCAGGAGCACAGCCCCCTACAGAGGTATGTAGAAATGGTAGATGAAGTGCACTGCATGAAAAAAATCAGGCCAGTTTGGCTGGAAACCATCCATTAGCTTCCTGTTTTAACTACTTGATGACATGGTATATATGACATACAATACAGATTATATATACTATGTGTGATACATAACACATGGGACATATACAATACACAGTGTATGATATATGTGGTATATGATATATATGGTATATGTGGTGTATATGATATATATGCGTGGTATGTGATATATGATATATTTATATAAATATAGGATATATATGGATATATAGGATATATATTTAGGATATATATAGGATATATATGATATGTGATGTATATGATGTATGAATGTTCATTCTTGATAATGATATATTAAGGTCAGCTGTTTCTTCATCCATGGCCTCCAAGAAGCCTAATTACTGGAGCAGAATGACAATTCTTACAGCAATCGTGCTTGAAGAGAGCTTGAAGCCGATTCCATCCAAACCCTCAAAGCTTCATGTGAGAGTTGGGAGGGCTCCTAGGGACCATCTAATCCAACTTCCTCCCTTTAAAGAGGAAGAAACAGAAGCCCCAGAGTAAGGAAATTGTTTGCCCAGGACCATAAAGGGAAGATCATTTAACTCTTACTAAATTTGAGACTCAGCTGAGGTGGAATCAAACAGAGCCCAAATCTCATTGCAGAGACCACCTTGTACAACCACCTCATTTTACTGAGGAGGAAACAGGCCAAGAGTTAGTGTCAGATGAAGAAATAGAACTCAGGTCTCTTGATTCCTAACCAGATAACAAGAATTTGGCCTTGTTCAGAGTTTTGGTCTTTTCAGAGGCACTCTGGCCCCATATTCTTCTTCCTGTCTTCCACCCATACTCCATCACAATCCACGTTGGGAAAAATTGAACAGTTGGAGGGGTCAAAATTTAGAAAGCAAGAAAAAGTTCACATCCCTAACTATCTCTTTCTATCCAGGTCATGCTGAGAACTCAGAGTCCTGGGGAAGGAAGTATTTTCCCCTCTCCTAGGCCTCCTGGTCTCTGTTCCTGTCAATTTACAGGATAGTGGACCTTACTTTCAAGTTGGTTTTTCTACCCACCCTATGACACTGAGCCTCAGAAAAGTATGAGAGGCAAGGGAGGACCAAATTTTGAGGTAAAGCAAAGTCCCCTGCAATGGGGGAGGCAAAGCCCCTCAGCAGGTCTTAGGTTGTCTTCCTTCCCCAGTCTTGCTCCATCTTAAAGGTCCCCCTTCCCATCTATGGATTGTAGTCCCTGGACTATGGTAGTCTCATTTTGCTTTAAGGTAGGGCTGGGGGAAAAATAAAGAGAAAAGAAGTAAGTTTGGAAAGAATCACAAACAGGACAGCTTCAACAGTTATATGATGAATCCACTGTATTTAAAGTGAAAACTGTACATTCACATTTTTTATACAGTTCTCTTTTTTCTGTTCTGTTATTTATATGGAAATGCCTATTTCATTTGGTATTCAGAATTTTAAAAAATCAAATTCTAAAATAAATAAATAAGTAGATGAATAAATAGATGAACAAATAAATAAATGCATTAAAACAAGTAGGAAAGGGGGTGGGGGGCACGGAATACAAGATAGGCCTAGGGCTAGTTGTACTGAAGGGACTTGCTCATGGGGGCAGGCCTGGGCTTCTTTCCCCATCCCTAAACTAGGCCAGAGCTTTGATCTTCTGTGGCCTTTATCCTCTCTGACCTCCCTGTCTCTTACTTCCAACTCTTAAAGAACCCTGGGAGACATGAGCAGAAAGTGGTGGAACATCAGGAGCCTACTCCTACCCTCGTCCCCAACCCCATTCTCACCATCCGATTATCTTCTCCATCTCACCATAGGGTCACAAAGCCACTAGGCTCCACCTCCTGCCTTCTCCCCTTCTTGTATTCCTGTACTCGCACTATCATCAGCTCTCTAAGTGGCAAATTCTAACTGAGCAAATTCCAGCCCAGGGCAAAGCTCTGGTTTCCTTGCCCTCATTGTAGCTGGGAAAGGGGTATAAAGGAGAGATTCAAAAACCAAAGTAAGGAGGAAAGGTTGAAAAGTGTCTAGAAGAGTCACTATGATAGAGACAAGGACAAGGGGGGGGGCATAAAAGTTGTTGAATAACAGTGGGAAAACAGGAGTCTGGAAGTAGAAAGGAGAGAGCAAAGGGTATGCTGGTTTCCCCCTCCAAAGCCTTTGAGGTAGGAATGACAAATGGAATGGCCAACATTGGAGAGGGGGAACAGAAATGGGGGATTCGCTGGAGAAAGTTAAGTTTTAGTGAAGGTGAGTAGGTAAATAAGTGTAAAAGAATCAAGGAGGAAGAAAGGGGAAGCTGTTAATAATGAAACAGCTTCCAAAAGACACAGTAGAAGAGGTGGGTGGTGGAAAATTGGCCCAGGGATAGTAGAAATGGGGTGTGTAAGGATGAGAGAGTAATAAGAAATAGAAATATGGCAGGTCTGGTACATAAAATGGTGAATCTGGATGACAGAAATTATAGAATGGAAAGTTGGGTAGGGAGATGGAGGGGTGTGTTAGTCATGAAGGAAGTGTAATACTAAGCAGGAAGAGATTCTGAATGGAGAGTAGGTAGGGTTACGGGATCCCATGGTTTCCTTCAGAACGTTGGTGAGATGATTCTCCCACTAGATGATCTAACTGAAATACGGATACTGGAGGTTTAAAGGAGGAGTTGCATGGATGCTTATACAGCCTAGGTTCCTCCAGGGGCACAGATTATCAAATGTTAAATGTAGAGTTTAAAAGAGTATTATCCTTTTTTAAAGCATTTTATGGTTTCATTTTAATCAGCTTTCAAAAACATATAGGTTAAATACTCATTAGTGAGCCATTCCTTAGAAATTTGTTTGCTAACTGTTTTTCAGTGAGTCTGAATATAACCATGTTATTCATACTTTATGACAAAATTCTCCCAGTAAGTTTTATGAACCCTGATGCATCTTTGTTCTTTGGCACCTACTTTTATGCTCTGATTGGTGGAGAGTGACCAGTCTATCATTACTTGGCAAAAGGTGCTGAGAAAACTGGAAAGGATTCTGGTTGAAATTAGTTTTAGACCAACACCTCATACTACAGTCCAAGATAAGCTCCAAATAGATATATAACTTAGACATACGAGGTCATATCAGAAACAAATTAGAAGGGCAAGTAAGAAATTAGCATTTGCAACTATGAATAAGGGAATGGTTCATGACCAAAGAAAGTATAGAAAAGATCACAGAAGCTAAACTGAACAATTTTTATTACATAAAATTTGAAAGTTTTTTGCACAAGCAAGACCAGTACAACTGTGATTAGAAGGGAAACAGCTGAGGGGCAGGGTGGGGCAAGAAGTCTTTGCAACAAGTTTCACTGATAAAGGTCTAATTTCTAAGATATATATGGAATTGATTCAAATTTATAAAAATGAGACCCATTTCCCACTTGATAGATTTTCAAAGTATATGAAAAAACAGTTTTCAAAGGAAGGAATCCATGTTATCAATAGTCAAATGGAAAAAAAAATCTCCAAATAACTAATAATGAAAGAAATGCAAATTAAAACAACTCTAAGGTTCTACCTCATACGTATCGGATTGTTAGAGTTCACCAAAAAAGGGAAAACAAGAAATGTTAGAGGAGCTCCAGGAAAACAGGTACATTAATACACTGTTGGTAGAGCTGCAAATTGGTCCAGCTTTAGATTCTGGAAAGCAATGTGGAATTATGCCCCAAAAGTTGCTAAACTGACCCTTTGATCTAATCAATAATCCACTGGGGCCTATGCCCACAAGAGACCAAAGGAAAAGAAAAGGTCCCATATCTAAAAAAATATTTATAGTGGCTCTTTTTCTGGTGGCAAAGAAGTGAAACCCAAGCTCATATTCATCGATGAGGGAATGGCTGAACAAATAATAGAATCTAAATGTAATGGAAAACTATTTGGCCATAAGAAATGATGAAAGAGATAGTTGCAAAGAAATCGCCAAAGATTTGTATGAATAGATGCAGAATAGTATGAAGTGAGCAGAGCCAGTCAAATAATTTCTACAAAAACAACATTGTAAAGACAAACAACTTTAAAAGATTTAAGAACTCTCATCGATGCAATGACCAGCCATGATTCTAGAGAGCCAGTGATAAAGCATATTAACCCCCTCCTAATGGAGAAGTTATGGACTCAACTTATAGAATAAAATATACATATATGTATATACACCATATATGTATATTATATATTATTATGTTATATAATTATATATAACTTATATATTATAATATATTATATTATATATACACGTATTTTCAGACACAGTCAGGGAATTAGTTTAATGTGACTGTGCTGTGTTAGCAAATCACAAAAGGTGCTGAGGAGGGAAAGATAGTGCTACTTTCCCCAGACCCACCTTTTCCTAAATTTTGGCCCAAAAGATACAACTGGAGCCAGGTAGTTGTGTGGGGAAGAGAGAACAGACAGTTGGGTGTTGCTAATCACTTTCTTTGGCTTTCCAAGACTGACCTGCTATAGCCATGGACCCTCTGGAGTGCATGGGAACAGCAGAGGGGAAAGGAACTCGCTGTGGAGACATGATTTGGGTTTGGAGTATAGCATCTATGGCCCCTTCTTTCCAAAATATAGGGAAAGGAGGATGTAACAGGGTTGGGGGCAGGACTAGATTGACCATTATAAAAATCATATTGTTTCCCACCTATTTGAGGTTTTTATAGTCTGAGTTTTCATCATGCAGTAATGTACTCCCTGTTATAATATTGTTGCTGTGAAACAAATTGCTCCCATATCATTTATGGGTTTTTTTTCTCCTGACAGCAATCAATGAGTCATTAAATCCTGTATATCAGTAAAGATAAATCTTTGTCAAAGGCAGAAACTCCCTTGGTTAGCTATCCGAAGCTATTCTTACCATTCGCTTCAGAATCACCCAGGAACTTACTATATGTACACAATTCTCCTTAGTTTTGCAGTTTGCATTTAGGAATAGTTTTCCTTTTGATATGTTCTTTTTGTGAGTGTTGGCCCCACTTCCCCCAAAGAGCCTCAATAACTAACTCGACGGCAGGCATCATGTCAATTATAAATTTCTTCTGTATTTCCTCACAGTTTCTAGTATAGTCAACATAAGGGCCCTGCAGCAATTTCCTTGTAAAGCAAAAGATTCTTTCATAAAGAAAGTAATCACTCCCAATATATATTTTTAATGAATCTTGGATTATTATATATTGGGTTTGCTTAAAGTAGAATCCCCCTGATTTGCAGTAGTATTTTGGGGGGGGGCAAGGAGGGAGAAATAAAATGAGCTATTAAGTCATTCTTAGGTTACAAAATAGTCACCAGGTAATGTCAAGCAGAAATTGCTAAATGAGCGATGTGTATGTGTGTTCATTTGAAGCTTTTTGAATCTGCTCTTTTTCAGACCCAGTGCTCTTGATTTTACTTACTGATGTTACCGTGCCAAGTAATAGTTTAGTGTATTATCTCATACAACTTTAAAGAACATACGAGGGAGAGTACACAGGGCACAGTGTCTCCCAGGGACTCAATTAAATCTTCTGAGAATGGAATTGCTAAGTTTTTTAGGTTGGTAGATTTTTAAAAATCAAATAAAACTAAAACTGTTGCCAAGATGGATAACTGCAATCATGTTCATTGTAGGTGTATAAATTATTTGTATTCCCTACCAAATGCTGTGCCTTGGCTATAGTAAGCACCCAATAAATATTTACCAATTGAGCAGTTGGTGCCATTCTTGCAAGATGGCGGGCTAAATGGGCCGATTAAGGAAGCTGTAACCAAATCCCTTTGTTGGATGGGGGGTGGTGTAAAAACTGGTCTCAGTGAAAATGGTGTAAAAATAGAGGCTGCTGGTCTCATTCACATGTCTTGCCTCTCCAGGTCTGACTTATCAGAAACATGGCTACCAGTGCTGTACCAAGTGACAATCTCCCCACATACAAGCTGGTGGTGGTTGGAGATGGTGGTGTGGGCAAGAGTGCTTTGACCATCCAGTTTTTCCAGAAGATCTTTGTGCCAGACTATGACCCCACCATTGAAGATTCTTACCTGAAGCACACAGAAATTGACAACCAGTGGGCCATCCTTGATGGTAAGCCTTGGGAAACAAAAGGTTTTTCATGAGGTTTTCTAGGGATGGGGGGAGTGGGGTTGGCTTTGAATGGTTTTGGAGTCAAACTGGGAGAAATAATGAATGAGAGAAAGTATAAATGATAGTATTGCATGCCACAAGGGTTTAAATTTGATTGGATTATACTCATTGGATTTGGGGTAAAAGGTCCTGAGTTCAAATGCTGACTCTGCCATTTATTACCTATGTAAATCATTTAACTTCTCTAGGACCTCAAGTTTTCTTTTTCTTTTTTCTATTACAACTATTTATTATCTTTAAAAGCTTACAAATTTGATGATCAGTTATGTTAATATTTCCCTTTCCCTTTTTTTGTCCTTAAAACCCACTATTTGTTTTATGGAATGGTTATCTGGAAGGGGGAGGAGAAGAAGGCATATTCATGGAAATTATTGTAATTTTAAAAAATATCAATAAAAACTTACTTTAAAAATTTTTAGGGGGCAGCTAGGTGGCACAGTGAGTAGAGCACTGGCCCTGGAGTCAGGAGGACCTGAGTCCAAATCCAGCCTTAGACACTTGACACACTTACTAGCTGTGTGACCTTGGGCAAGTCGCTTAACCCCAATTGCCCTGCCTTCCCCCCTCCAAAAAAAAATTTTTTTAAAGAAGCTTATAAATTTGAGATGTTACCATTTTAAGAAACACATTCATTAAACATTTAATAAAAACCAGTTTTCTGGTTCACCAAATTTCTTTTCTACGTTATCTTACTGTCTGAAACACAGTCAGTGGGGCCTCAGTTTGCTCATCGGTAAAATGAGAGAATTGGGCTCAATGGTATCTAAAGATCCCTTTCAATTCTAATTCTGTGATCCCATAAATACACTCTTTTTTTAAAGAGAGATAGAGGAAAGTCTATGGGTTCTGGTTAAGATTAAAGCCATCATGGCGTGGTAGAAAGAACCCTTAGGGTCAGGGTAGCCAGGATTCAAAATCTGGTTCCACTGCCTTTGTGACCTAATTCAAGTCATTTCCTATTGCTGCCTCAGTTTCTTAACTATAAAATGAAGAGATTGGACTAGATCATCTCAAAGGTCCCTTCTAGAAGTTCCTTCTCAAAGTTGTAAAAACTACCTGATCTTGTTCTCTTTCAGAATTCTAATAAACCTTCTAGGTTATCTGTGGCTGTTACTTTGTATATCCCCTAGTCTCAGATAATACATAGCTCCTCTCTTCTGTACCAGTCTCCTTGCTTTTCCAGAGACTAATAATTATAGCTAACATTTACATAGTGCTTACTATGTGCCATAAAATGGGCTGGAGAAGGAAATGGCAAACTACTCCAGGGTCTTTGCCAAAAAAAACCTCAAATGGAATCACAAAGAGTCAGATACAACTGAAATGACTCACAACAATAAATACTATGTGCCAGGCACTGTGATAAGCACTTTGTAATTATTATCACATTTGATTCTCACAAAAAAACCTGGAAGATAAGTGCTATAATTATCCACATTTTACAGATGAGGAAACTGAGGCAAAAGGGGGGTAAGTGATTTGCCCAGGGTCACATGGCTAGAATCATAAAATCTCATCAGAGCTAATAGGGATCTTAAAGAACATTTTGTTCAAATCCTTCATTTTAAAAATTTTAATTGATATCTTTGGTTTCTAAATATATATTTAGATTGGTATATTTATATGGATATTGATATATTGGTTAAAAAAATTAATATATTTTCATTTCTACACATATTCCCTGCCCCCAGAACCTCCCCCTTGCCACAAAGAATAAAAAAGAAAGAGGGCAGTGGGGGGCAGTTCAGCAAAATTAACACTCAGCTAAGCCTGACAGTATATTCAGTGTTCCATACCCATAGTCCCTCACCTCTGTAAAGAATCAGGGGTGGGGAGGGGAGTAGTGGGAGAGGACACCAAGCTTGGTCATCATAATTATATGGCATTCAGTTTGGGGATTTGTTGTTGTTTCTTCTACTTATTTTGTTGAGGTTGATTGGCATATTCTTTTCCCAGTTGTCTTGCTTCACTCTGCATCATTCCCCCCTTCAAGTGTTTCTTGAATTCTTTATAATCAGTTTCTTACAGCACAGTAAGATTCCATCACATTGTTGCATTAGTTTGCTTAGATGGTCCTCAGCAGATGCAGATTTACTTTGCAGTTCTTTGCTAATACTGAAAGTGCTGCTATTCATATTTTGGTATATTTGGTATATTTTCTCTTTGGTATATTTTCTCTTTGGTATATTTTCTCTTTTCTCTTTGGTATATATATGTGGTATATTTTCTCTGTGTCTTTGACCTCCTTGGGGTCTATGCCTAGGAGTAGGATCTCTGGGTCAAAGGGTATGGACATTTTAGTCACTCTTTGGCATCATTTCAGATTGATTTCCAGAATGCTTGAAACAGTTGACTCCTTCACCAGCAGTGTGTTAGTCTGATTGTTTTTTCAGGGCCCTCCAATGTTGACTTTTCTCATCTTGTGTCATTTTTGTCACTTTGCTGGATGTGCTGTGAAGCCTCTGGGTTGTTTCAGTTTGTAGTTTTTCACATGGTATTTAGAGTTTGCCATTCTTCTTTTGAGAACTATTTTGTTTATGTTCTTTGATCGCTTACCCATTCGAGAATGGCTCTTGGGCTTAAATATCTGTGTCCCTAAATATTATGAATCTGAGACCTTTATCAGAGATGTTTTATGCAAAGATTTTTTTTTACCAATATATAACTTCTCTTCTCATAGGATCATTGATTTAGAGTTTGAAAGGATCCTTGAGGTCATTAAATCTACGCTGTTCATTTTACAAATGAGGAAACTGAGTCCCAGAGAGGTTAAGCCATTTGTTTGACAGCGTGAAACCATTTCAGTTTCATGCAATCATAATTCTTTGATCTTTTGGGATTGCCTTTATTCCTTGTTTGCTTTAGATTTTCTCCCTAGTGGCCACACCTGTGAAAGGCGCCACAACTAATTCTCTTCTCATTTCTATCACTCTCTCTCATTTTACCATTGAAGATATTGAAATCCAGACAAGTGAAATCACAGAATTTCAAGGCTGGAAGGGACGGCAGAGGCCATCCAAGCCGATCCATAGAAACATGAATCCCCACTACAGCACTCCAGATAAGAAATCATCCAGCCTGAGTTGTCCAAGGGCAAACAACCAAGCATCTAATTGGAGACTTGCTCATTCCCAGGCCTCAAAAGAATCTTACCATTCCTTCTCCATTTACCTATACCCTCTTCCCTTACTATGGATTACAGTGAAACAAACATCTGCAGCACAGAGCAATATTCTCCCAGATCCCCACCAAAGTACATTCCCCTGAAGAGCTATAAAGAACAGAGTTATGACTTATTAAATTCTCCACCCAACCCTCAACTTTGTTTCAGGGATTGGGTACATGATTATTTGTGTAGCAGTAGAGAATAGATGGCATTTTGGTTACTCATGAGTACTAAGGTGGGAGGGATGTCTCCCAGGAAACGAGGCACAAATGATTGTTTGATTTAACAGCCTCGGAAGCCAGAGCAAAGGGACTCATATTGTAGAAAATATTTCTCCTTCATTTCTCCTCAAACTACAGTTCCTACAGAATCATGCCTAATCGTGCTAAAATGTGGAGGAAATATTAGTCAGAAAGATGTGATCTCATGCTAATTAAAGGACTGTCAAAAGATCCTCATTTCATTGCTTAGCAAGCCACTTCAATCCTTTTTTTTGTGCCTGACAGCTGGCAAAATCCATGTCTTCCATGTGCTCCAAGTTTCATGGTGACCTAGCTTCCATTGTTCATTCTTCATACTTAACAAAGGGGGAAAAGAGATAGACATTTTTGATTAAGTTTAAATAAGGTTTTGTGGTTTTAAAGGCAGGGGTTCACAAAAAGAGAGATATTGTATGAACAATAAGATCGCAGAGCAGAGGTGGGCTGTCAAAAATAAAGCTGATGCCCAAGACAGGCCTACTCACTCTTTTTCCTCCTCTGAAGAATGATATAATGAAAACCCTGGTGCAGCTGTCAAACAGTAATGATTACTTCAGAATGAAAAGTCTTAATGCTTTTAGAAAATCAGAATAAAAGTCATATCAACTTTTACATTCACAGTAGGGAAAGTTGGTCTGCTAGTGAGATACTACTGTGAGAACATAGCATGGGGTTGACTTTGCTGATTAGCAAAAGGCTAAGATCCATCCCTATTTCTCTTAGAGATGTCATTCCAAGGCCTCTCTTCCCATTTATCAGGTCAGTTTCACGTACATCTGGAGGCAGCAAGCTGCGTGTAAGTAGGTCAAAGTATTACCTTTCCAGACAAGTAAATTTTAATTAAATTTTTAATTCCAGTAACCTTTTTTTTTTAAGAGGAAAAAACTAGCCCTGGACATTAGCTTATTTCCTGAAAAGAGAGTAAAATCTTTGTAAAGTAGTCAGGGGAGGAGGGAAGAGGGAAGAGCCTCACAGAATGTTAGAGACCGATGGGCCCTCCGGTTCAATTCCCCTATTTGACAGATAGAAATACTGCATCCCAGAATGGTGATTTGCTAAAACAGCTACTGAACAATATTATAGAACATTAGAGATGAATGGGCCTCCTAGTTCAGTCCCCTCATTTTACAAATAAAGAATCTGAAACCCAAAAAGGTGAAGTCTTTTGCTCAAAGTCACCAAGCTGGTAAATGTTAGAGCTATGACTTGAATACTGATTTTCTGATTCCAAACCAAGTGTTCTCTCTACAACAGCACATTGTCATACAATGTCTATCAGTGCAATTTCTTTGTCCTTGCTTTTTTCCTTGGTTTTTTTTCTTTTGTTTTGCAATAGGTGAATATTTTCTAAGTAGATTCAATAATAAAAGCCACAGCTTTGAGGAAAGTAAAGAGGAAAATGTGTGAGGTCTAACGCATTTTATAGGTCTGGGTTTATCATTTTTTTTCTTCCTAGGAAGATAGTTGAAGATTTTTGGATCATGGCCTCATGTCATACTCTTTTTTTTTTTTTTTAGCTATAGCTTGCTTTAAAAAAAAAGAAGTACATAATTAATTCAACATGTTACTTTTATGTAACTTTTATTTTATTTTATATTATTTTCTCTTCCTCCCACTTCCCTTCTTCATTCTACACTTTTCGTATTAACCAAATCACATTCTACACAGTTCATATTAACCAAATCAAAGATGAGCACATTTTCTCAATTAGTTATGGTTTTTTCCTGTGGGAAAAAAAGAATGTTTTATTAAAACACAAACCTTATCTAGCATATCTATATTTACTATACCTAGTAAATTGATAGTTGAAAAGGTGATTCTCAATTTAGACCAATTTAGACCATGAATTATGATGT
The DNA here is from genome assembly GCF_011100635.1 of Trichosurus vulpecula. NCBI lineage: Eukaryota > Metazoa > Chordata > Mammalia > Diprotodontia > Phalangeridae > Trichosurus > Trichosurus vulpecula. Next base: position 321,294,326 of record NC_050574.1, on the reverse strand, counting down.
TGTTAAAGGTATAATTGGCACAGTGGAACAATGCTGGCCTTCATGTTGCAGGAGCAAGGTCAAATCCTGGCTTTGCTATTTCCTTGCTATGTGACATTAAACAAGTCACTCCACATCTCCAGAGGTCACTTTCTTCATATGTAAAATGAAGGAGTCTGATTAGATGGCAGATCTCTCTAAATCTATGATTCTATGGTCAACATTCGTGAACCTCCACCAGTTTCCAAGCATTGCTTAATCTAATTTTGGTTTTAGCTCTGGCTTGAACAAACCACAGTTTTCTAATTTCCCCTGAACTTTTCTAGACTTTGTACCCTCACAAGTCTTAGTTTCTGGACTGAGACTTTCAGACTGTTTTTTTAGGTATCAAAACCCTTGTAATTTTCTCTATTTTCAGTTTGTCTACAGTCAGTCAATAAATATACATTTTTTAACCACTTATATTATCCAGGTATGTGTTAGGCATACAAAAAATGTCAAGAGACAGTTCCTGCCCTCAAGGAACTCACAGTCTAATGGGGGAGACTCTATGTAAAGATTCACGATGGAAAATGCTATCCACATCTAGAGAAAGAACTGATGGTGTCTGAATGAAGATTAAAGCATACTATTTTTCACTTTGTGTGTGTGTGTGTGTGTGTGTGTGTGGTTTTCTTCCTTTGAGTCTGTTTCTTCTTTTACAATATGACTAATATGGAAATATGTTTTGTGTGATTGCATATACATAACCTGTATCAAATTGCTTACCTTCTCAGATAGAGGGAGGTGAGGCATGGAGGGAGAAAATTTGGAACTCAAAAAAACTTTTAAATGAAAGTTAAAAGTTGTCTTTACATGCAATTGGGGAGAAAAATATATTTTTAAAAATTAAATTAAAAAATTTTAATTTAAAAATTAAAAAAAATTTTAAATTACATCCAAACAAGATAGAGATAAGATAAACTGGAGGTAATCAATAGAGAGGAGCCTTTAACTGCCCTAAGAAAAGAATCTTTTCTGGAATTAATCCAGGGCAGTCACAGATAAGGAGTTAGTCTGCCTTTCACTGCACCCTGGAGTTCTTTGAACCTCAGGGTTGAATTTCAGATGTTCCTTTTGATGGGTGGAAGCTTAAAAAGTGAGTACTTTTTCTTCTTGTGCCTCCTTGCCCAATCAGTAGAAGACTCTTATTCGCTCAGTCAATGTGTTTATTAAGCATCTGCTATTTTCCCTTCACTGTGCTAGATTCTGTGAGGAATACAATAAAAGATGTAGCCCTCTCGCCCAAAAGGAGTTGATAATCTAATTGAGGAAAAAGACTCTCAGGTGTGAAATGAATAGAAAAAAAGTGAGTGTATTGTGTGGATTGGCATGTAATAGTGTACTTTGTTCAAAGCAAGGATGGGTGCTAGAAGTGCATGGCATTTAAAGATTACTCAGACATAATGCCTGCCCTCTAGGAGCTAATACTGTCTAGCATAAGTCATAAGAGATGCCCAAATACAATAGAAAGTAGAATGAAGGTGATTACAAATGAAATACTATGAGAATTCAGAGGAGAAGACACCAATAAAAAGCCCTTTAGCTCACCTACTACAGTTTTCACATTTAGTCATCAATCAATGCACATTTATTAACCACCTACTATGTTCCAGGCTCTGCAAGAGATGCCGGAGATACAAAGATAAAAATGAAAGACCCTGCCCTTCAAGGACTTTACATTCTGTGAGAGACAATGTTTGTGTCTTGTTACCTAGGACATCTCTGTGAGGTGTTGGTTAAGGTCACATATCACAAAGCTGGAGCAGAAACCGAAGTCTTCCTGACTCTAAAACCAATGCTCTTTGCATTCAAGTATGTGGCTTCTTAAAATCCAATACTAAGTATTCAGAAAGGGGAAGCATGAATCCAGGCTGAAGCAGTTGAAAGCAGCTTTTCTTTCCCTTTACCTAACTATTTTTATTTTACTCGTCCATCTCGATATTTCAAATCCAAAATT
>NC_050574.1:321124848-321289848 GCF_011100635.1 Trichosurus vulpecula | reverse complement strand
TTACTCTACCTGTTCACCCCTCACTGTCAAAGGCATGAAGGCCAGATGATATTTCTTAAAGCTTTTAACTACCTCCTTCTAACTGTTCAGAGAGAAGGTGTTAATACGCCTCCTCAGCAGCCCTCACCTAGGAATGCTAACACAGTTTCTGACCTAGAAGTGCTAACACAGTTCACGTTGCTTAGCTTTTGGCACACTCATTCTGTCTGACTCTCCAGTTCCTTTCTCTCTCTACATCTGTTTCCCCTGTGGCAAGTGGTAAACATTCATCTATCCAACAAACATTTATTAAACACTTTTAAACATTTATTAAGAACAAAGGGAAAAGGAAGATCACTCTGGTAATCAACATGTCTGCGGTCCCTATTATTGCCCTTTTCTAATCAAGCATCTTCCTGGCAGTTAGTTTGACTAACGCATGCTGCTCTTCACCCTTCCCCCCTTTCTTCCTGCTGAATACTAAATCTCTACTGAAAAAGGCTGCATTTTTGCCCTCCATGTTAAACTAAACCAGCAATTTAATATTTTTTGTCTGGCTGTTATTTTGGTTCAGCAGTAGAAGTGGGGGAAATGCAGCTCTCAGAGCCCAGATGAAGTCCAGATGAAGTGACCCAGACACTGGAATCTAAAAGTTGTTCAATGTGAGATAACGTGAAGGCAGGGCTACCATTGGAAACTCTCAAGCCCCTCATACCAAGCCCAGCACTCTTCCAAACTTTACCTTTGGTTCTTCATAGCAGTTCTCTATTTCTTATATGTTGCAGCCTGCTCTTCTACATTGTCCACTTATTAAGATACATTTTTAATTCTTTCAAGACTTCATCCCTGACTCACACCCATACACCAGCTTTTGAACATATTTCTTCCTATTTTAAGTAATTTGTTCCAACAGCCATGAAGGCTAATGAAGCAAGCAGATGGAGCGCTTAGAGTTTGGTTAGGCATTGAAGACACCAAGGCCATCTATTGCATCCTGGGCCAATGCCAGTCCTCTTGATATTGGTCTTGCCACTGGACTTGAATGACTCAGGAAGAGAGAGCAAGGCTGACCTTGCACAACTCTGCCTCACTTAAAGCCAATTCACTCACAAGTCATCATCCATGATGTTATTGATCCTCTTCAAAAAGTAAAGAACAAACAACTTCAGATTTTATTCATCCAGGCAAGGCCCAATTTTTTTTAATTGATTATTTATTCATTTTTAAGATTCTTTTTTTAGAATTTTGAGTTCCAAATTCTTTCCCTCCCTCCCATTCCTCCCCTACCCCTTGAAAAGGCAAGCAATATGATATCAATTATATATGTGAAATCATATAAAATATATTTCCATATTAATCATATTGCAAAAAAGCAATAAAAATAAGGAAAATTTAAAAATTATACTTCAATGTGCACTCAACATTCCATTGGTTCTCTCTCTGGAGGTGGATCAACGCCCAAATTCTAAGTGAGTTGGCCCATGAGATCGCATTAGCTACTGAGGTCCTAGCCAAGTGTATCTGGACACTGCTAGACTACTTAGTTATTTCTTTAGGTTTCATATCCTGGCCCACAAGGACACATAGGGACAAGTAGTTCTGACCTCTGCTCCCACTCTTTTCATACTCTCAGGGCCCTTATTCACAAATAAAAAGCATATATCTACCATATTAGCCATCTGGAACAACAGCAAGGTTGTCTTTCCAAATTTTCATAGATAAAGTGGTTAACAGATTATTCTCAAAAGGACAGACAGCCTGGCATCTCCTTCTTTATGAAAAAATATTGGGACACCTCACTCTCTTCCCTCTCTGCGTCAATGCCCAGGATCTGGAAGGTGGCAATCCTTTAAGTGCCATGGCTAAAGGCCTCTTGGCAATGTTGGAGAATGCTTTAGCAGATTGGATTGGCCATCGGCATTCTGTTGAGGGTTTGGGTTTTTGGTTTTTTGTTGCTTTCAGATAAATATATTGGTAGGCGGTTTTTTTTTTTTGGCTTAGTTACCTGATTACCCAAACACTCTCTGTTTTAATAGCATCTACTCAGCATAATTACTTGTCATTTCTATATTCTATTTACTTTGCATGGACTCTTAAGGGGGAAACCTACTGAAATCCAAATCAAACAATGTTCCTGATTTCAGAAAATGTTTAAGAAAACAGAATTATGATTAGGCTGGTGCTTTGCTACAGGATGGAAAAATATGCCTCCCTCCCTCCACCCTGCCCTCTAGTATAGATTAGAGAAAAGTAAGATAGGATAAAGAAGCTAGAAAGCTTAGAGAAATCTAGGACTGCTGCATCCATCATACAGTATCTTCCTAATGAGAGTCCATTTTTGTGTATGAAACATTAGGCACACCCATATTAAAATATAAAGACCAAAACATATCACAGAGCCACATTCAAATACTTTTTAGATTACTAATTATGTTGAATTTTACATTATTCATTAAAATAAGTAATGGAAAATTGGTGTTCTTGGTGCATAAGGAAGGCATGTACTTAGTCTCTTGCCACTGGTTTCTGAAATATAAACTTCAACAATAGGAAAGCATCTTGACCTCTCCTGGGGCTGTCTTTTCCAGACCTGTTAGTACCATTACCCTCTTTTTCCTACAAGAGAAGGGTGTTCTTTCTTCCTGGCAAACTCAAGCAGGAAGTGGAGAGTAATTTTAGGTAGAGTCAGTACATTGTACCTTTATTCATTCATATTGAGCATAGTGCTCGGGTATACAACAGGTGAATGCCTAGTTTGTAGGGTATAGTACCAAAGGATCTTAGAAGTGGAAGGGACTGAGGGAGTCAACTTGTCTAAAACCTCTTTAACAGATGGGAAAACAGAGGCCCAGGAAAGCAAAATGATTTGTCCGAGGTCACATAGCTAGTTTTTGGCAGATAGGATTAGAACCCAGAGGCTCAACCCTTTTCCTTCCTTCCTTTTCTTTCTACCTTTCTTTTGGATGTTTTCTGTGCTGTCTTGAAGGGAAAGAGAAAAGAAAATTAAAATAGAGTTCTTTGTTCCTTATCAGCTGCTCCAGCAAAAAAAAGTTTGGTGGCTGAAGTTAAGTCTAATGGTAAAATGAGCTTTTTGATCAACATAATCTCTCTTACCCTTAGGACTGTAAGGAGAATTATTTTTTCCATGCCTGATATAGGGAGAGTAGGAGGATTTAAGACTGAGAAAACATTAGTCACCCTAGAAGAGGAGAGGTGTTCTTATGATGCCAGACTTTAAGGGAAGAGAAAAGAGGAGAGACAGTGTATGTGTGTGTGTCTGTCTGACTCCTTTAGGACACTGTGGGTGCTCTGTGAAATGGATGGTTTATGTTGGCTGCAAGCCCCCCTCAGCACCCTCCCCACTGTGAAACTCATCCCTGAGCCCAGATATTTGTTGCATTAATGTTGGCAGTGCTAACCTCCCTCTCTTTGCCAGCAATGTTCCTGAAACAGATTTAAATTGAAAAATTGGTTCTGTGCCGACATCATTTTGATTCCAACAGAAAAAAGCACATTTCCAGGCTCCTGTTTCCATTCTGCTGTTGACTGACATCAACACCCAACCTCACACATGAAGTTTTGAAGCTCTGAGAGGTGTATTAAATATTCACTTTGGCACAGGCCAGGGCATAGAGCAAGTCATTAGGAAGAGAGGGTCTATGGTCTAGCATGATCCTGATTTCACCCTTCTACCAGTCTTTATAGTGATGATGCCTAACATTTAACAGCACATTGCAGTGAACAAAGAAATTTCACAGGCACCATTTTGTTTGATCCTTACAACAATTCTGTAATATTAAGCAAAGAAGCTTTTCTTTTCCTTGATGAAAATATGGAAGCTAAAAGGTGAAGCAACTTGTTCAAAGTCAGTAAACAGCTAAGCAGAGACTAGAACCCGGATTTCCTCACTGTCCATCCCCTTCTTCTACTACTCTTCCCCACTACTGCCACGGTCTGGGCATTTTAGGGGGTCATCCTTTGAGGAGTAGAGTCCTTTACTGATATTACATATTAGTAACATGAGTGGTAACCCTGTACTCTCTATTAGTACACACTACTTTGGGCCTTGTAACTGCTGTAGGATATCTTCCTTAGCAATCTCACCAAAAGTAGCAGAACTACACCCTGACTATAGAATCAATTAACCCGTCAACAAGCATTTACTATTACGTTCCAGGCTTAAGCACTGGGTATACAAATAAAAATCAAAACTATTCTCTGCCCTCCAAGAACTTACATTCTAATGAAGGAAACAATGTACGTAAAAATATTCATGAACCAAACTTACACCAAACAGTTGGAAAACAGGGGGTGTGCTGGAAATGTTTTCCCCATGATTTTCATAAATCTAGACAATCAAGAAAACAATAAATCAAACCCTACAAGCCTTGGTTTGTAGCATTTGCCCATTTCCAAGATGTAAATGCTCACAATGAATATTGACCAATCAGCTTGACTGGATCCAGAACACTCCTGATAGAGAGGCAAGACTGAAGCATCTGGGGGAAGGAAGGAGACATACAGGGGAAGATGGGAGGGACCCAGAACAGGGAAAGGCCTGCTTCAGCGCTGAGTCTTGAAGATATCAAATGTAAACTCTTTAGTATCTTTTCCAATTCATGTCTATCTCCCTCTATAGTTCTCCTGCCATCTCCAGTCATCCTGATCTATATCTTGCCACTGGACCCAGATGGCTCTGGAGGAGAGAGTGAGGTTGGTGACTTTGCACAGCCCTCTCGCTTAAATCTAATTCATTTGCAAGTCACGATATCCCCTTCCTGATGTCATGGTCCTCTTTGAGAATGAAGGACAAACAACCACAACCCTCTATAGTTCTCCTACAGAAGCTTTTGGTTCTAGATAGCTTGGCTTAATTCCTGCCCCTGGAAAAAAGCACTGCTTAGTTTTGATTTCAAGCCCTAGGTAATTCCCAGTGTGCAGAAACCCACCACCATTAGAGTTTAGCAACTTTTCTGGAATTTATAAATTTAGAGACTTGTTTGGGACCCTGAGAAGTTAAGTGATTTTGGCAAGGTCACACTGTCAATATGTATCAGAGGAAGGTGTTGAACCCAGATTGTCCTGACACAAAGGCCAACAATCTATCTGCTGTGACATCTTTGCATGTTCATAGGTAGTGGTAATAATAGTAATAGCTCACAGTTCATATAATATTCTAGAGTTTACAAAGTGCCTTCCTCTCAACAGCCCTGGGTGGGGCCGGGAGGAGGGGGGGAACCTACCCTAGGAGCTCCTACATTGAATTTGTCTGTACTCTGAATATGGGCATTTATATGTCTCCCAAAATACCATACTGTGCTTTGCTCACACTAAATAAATATCTAATGAATGAATAAGTATCTTTCTCTAAAGAATGACTTAGACCCTATAGGTATTTTAGCCTTGTTAAAACTCCATGTTAAAATTCCATTTCGGCTTTGAGGTTAACCACCAGATTGGTGGTTAAATTACCACATTACTAAAACAAACCAAAAGACAACACTAATTGCCTACAGAGCATCTGGCATGTGAAAGAGCACATTTAGGGTTATTATTGATTAAAACTCAAAAATCAATGAATTTCATTAGATTAAGTAGAAATAGTGATTAGGTTTTAGGGGGCGAGGGAGGGACAGGAGCAAGTGGGCCTACACAGTAAGACATTTCCAAAAGAAAAGAACATACTCTGACATCACCAAAGAACAGGAAATAACGAAAGCTGGAATGGTACAAGGAAACCCAAAGCCAGAAAGCAAAACCTCTGAGTAGGGAAAGAACTAGAATCCAGTATACACTGGTTTGTACTTGATTCTCTCTGGTACAGAAGGGGAAAATATCCTAGCTCTCAAATACTGGATAAACTCCAATAAAGAACAACTAGTCAAACAAACACAGGTAGGAGAGGAGGCATTTTATGAATTATATTAGCCTCAGTAAATCAGCAGTTTAGAGCTGGTCAGTAGAAAACAAATGAGAACTAGTGAACGAATCTCACTAAGAAAAGGTTAGGATTTGTTAGCCATTCATAGTCAACCAATGAGCCTATGTTAAGCGACTATTACGTGCTAGGCATTGTGCTAGGTGCCAGGGATACTATGCCAAACAGTCCCTGCCATCTAGGAGCTTAGGTTCTGTCAGGATACAATGTTGCCAATTGTTGTTGTGTTTGTCCTTCACTCTCGAAGAGGACCATGACATCAGGGAAATGATGACGTGACCTGCAGTTGACTTGGATTTGAGTGAGGGAGGGCCGACAATGTTGCCAATACAAGGAGACAGACAAGCCTAATCCTGGGACGGAATACCAAGGATGTCGTAGCCTTGAGACTTTTGTCTCTACCAATAGGGGAAAGCACAATAATTCATTCTCTTCTTAAAAGAAGGCTTTGTGTAGTTTGGGCCAGACCTATGCACATTACAAAAAAGAGAATGAATTTCTAAAATGATAGAAGACCAAAGAAGCTAGAGAAAATGGGTAGGTAGGGGTGGGAGGGAAGTGATTGTAGGACTGAGATCCCAAAGGAGGTGGTAAGGTCTAGAGCAGAGGGAAAGAGGTCTTTACTGGGAAAGATAGAAATCTTTTCCTCTGAAACTGGAGGGAAATATGGAGGCTAGATATAGATGTAGTCATCTATTTGTTTGTTGTTATGGAAGTAAAGGAAGATACATTCTTACCTTGTATGATACCAACCTACTCAATAAAAAAGGGTGCAAAGACATCTGCTGGAAGAGAGAGTTTTCAAGGGAGGTGCTGAGCCTGGGCCTTAGAGGTGGAAAATTTTAGCTAGTTCTCAAGGTTGAAAGGCAGAAGAAAAAAAGGGATTTTATTCATTCTCTTCCTCCTTGCTTCAATTTCTACTTCCTGTCCTTCTTCCTTCCTTCCTCCTTTCTCCCATCATTATCTGTCTTCTCACCTTATCTTTTGCCTTCTTTCCATATTTTCCTTATTTAGCTCTATCTTTTTAATCTCTGTCTCTGTATCTCTCTGTCTCTGTCTCTCCCTCTCACTCCCTCTCTCCTTCTGTCTCCTCTCTTTTTCCTCTCTGCCTCTCTCTGTCTCTGTCTCTGTGTCTCGGTCTGTGAGTGTGTCTGTGTGTGTGTCTGTCTGTCTCTGTCTCTGTTTCTCTCTTCCCCCTCCCCCCCCATCACCTCTTTTCCTCTCTGCCTCTCTTTCTGTTTCTGTCTCTGTCTCTGCCTCTCCCCACCCTTTTTCCTCTCTGCCTCTGTCTCTGTCTCTATCTCCTTCCCTCCCCCCTTAGTTGGACATAACATAAAACTGATTTTTTATTATTTATTTTATCTTTTCCCTCTAAATTTAAAAGGCATGAATGGAAAGTTTTATATTTGTTTCAAAAAAAATACACTCAAATTTGGTTTACTTTTCTGTCTTGCTCAGTCACACTCAATTAAGAAAAAAAAGTTACCCCTCCTCTATTCTAACCTCACCTGCTTAATCAGGTACAAAACATTCACTCTTACATTGTCCTCATCCTTACTTTTGTACAGGCTAGAAGGAAAGAAGGTAGCCTTTCCAAAATCCAACCCCTATTCTTGTGCCATGATATTTGTATCAGTTGGAGTTATATAAAAGGTTTTGTTTTTGTTTTACAATGTAGACTCATAGATTCTCTGACTCAGAAGGATCCTAAGAGGTCACCTAATCCAACCTATACATAAGGAGAAACACTCAAGTAACTGTAACCAGAATGGCCTTTGTTTTCTTTAAGTGACTCAATTTATCTCAGTGAGCTTTACTAGGTGCTAAGCCCCAGACCCAAACCCCATTAGGTGTTGATGTAATCCATGTGGATGTGAACCTCCCAGGGTCCTAAGGGGAGGGGCCAACTCAAGAACCAATCACCAGAGCCTGAGCTCTGGTGATTCAGATGATGTTTAATGTCTGAAGCCCTATAAGAAGGGAGGACAGAGCCATTGGTGCGGGGCTCTGGAGATGGTGTTGATGAGGAGACTCTGGGCAGCTGTAGCTAAGGAGCCCTCCAGCTTGTAAACCTGGATGTTGAAACTTTGTTGAACTCTGGTAGCTATCTGTTGGGACTTGAATCAGACAAAGTCTGTTGTTTGTAATTTGTTTGCATTTTATTTTGAAGTTCAGGGTGCTGGTTTTTTTTCCCCTGAACTAACTGAATAATATTTGAATGCTGAATTTAAAATAAGCTTGTCAACCCCTCTACCTTGCTTCACTTGCTTAAGCAGATCAAAAGAACCTGTGCTGTTGGCAGCTTTCTGGGTGCTGGCTGTGGGTGAATCTTATACCCCCACAGAAGCTGCTACCCAGATTGTTGAAACAGTAACACCCCTGACAAATGGTCACCCAGCCTCCATTAGAAGATTTCTAGTAGAGCAGAACTATGTCACAAGACAGGTGATTCCACTTTTAGCCAGAAACTCTTCTTCAGATCAAATAGAAATCTCCTCTCAGCACTTTCTACCCATTGCTCCTATTTCTGCTCCCTGGGGCCAACCAAAATAAATTGAATTAGCTGGTCTCCAGGATCTTTTCCAGCTCCATAACCTGTGCTCCTAAGTCTAAACCCTTCCACAAGATAGCTCTTCAGACGCCTAAAAGCAGTTATGACATGCCCAGCCAAGTCTTTTTTCTAAGCTAAATAGCTAAGGCACAGTGGAATCAGAAAGACTCATCTTCCTGGGTTCAAATCTAGCCTCAGATACCTACTAGCTGTGTGACCCTGGGCAAACCACTTAACTCTGTTTCCCTCAGTTTCCTCATCCATAAAATGAGCCGGAGAAGGAAATGGCAAATCGATGCTGTATCTTTGCCAAGAAAACTCCAATTGGGCTCACCAAGAGTCAGATACAACTGAACAACAACAACAAAACATCCCCTATTCCTTCATTTGAGTCTCCTCAATTATCCTGGTCATTGACCTCTGGAAATACTCCACTTTGTACCCAGAAATGAATCCAGTACTCCAAAGGCAAAGCACAGCAAAGATAATGTAGCCTAAGATGTTTCGACTACTAAATCTCATTTTTTACTGATACTGAGCTTGCAGTCCATTTAAACCTCCATGCCTTTCCCACATGAACTACATCTCTGTCATCTTGTGCTGTGCAAATGATTTTGGGATTCAGTGTGCCAAAATTTGCATTTATCTCTTAAACTTAATCTCATTTGAAAATGTTTAATTGTCTTATTAGGTTTGGCCCATCATTCTGCCTTATCAGGATCCCAATTCATCTGGTATATTAACTCTCCTAATTTAATGCCTCCTGTGCATTTGATTAGCATGCCATCTCTTTCATCACCCAAGTCATTTGATAAAAATGTTAATTGGAACAGGGCCAAACTCAGAACCATGTGGTGTTCCATTAGAAATTTCTCTCCAGGTTTACATTTATCTATTAATCACTACTTGTTGTGTATGGTAATTCAACCAGCTCCATATCTACCCATCAGCTAGCCCACATTTTTTGTCTCTTCCGCAAGAATGTCAGAAGAGACTTTATCAGATGCCTTGCTAGAATCCAGGTATAGTATGTCCTTAGCATTCCTTTGATCTATAAGCTATCTTAAAAAGAAATATGACCTTTTTAAATTTTATTTTTATCATGAACTTTAAAAAAATCAACAAACATAAATATTTAAAAATATAAAGAACAAAAAAGAGAAGGTTATATACGAAATTGAACTTTTTTTACTTAGAGTTTTTAAGTATATATTAAACTTAACTTACTAGTACCTCAGTTCTCCTGCTTGTCTGTGTGCCCTTCTGAACGTCTTTCTATTCTCTTCTTTGTACTTTTTGTCTCATTGATGTGCTTTTCTTTTTACTCTTTTTAAAGCATCATTATTACTATTTATTCACTTCCCTCCATGTTTCTCTCCCACACTCCAAAAGAAGCTCCCTCTCCCTATGATAAATAGGTATAGACAAGTGAAACAAATTCAAACATTGATCCGGTTTGAAAATGGGTGTCACCTATGCCTCTCTACCAAGATGGAGTGGCAGGGCAGGGAGCGTGCCTCATCATGGAGCAGAGTGTGTTATGGGTGAATCTATACTAATTCATATGATCACTGCTTCCTTTTCCAAATGCTCACAAACTGTCCCTTTAATACCGTAGTTTAGAATTTTGTCAGAATTCAAAGTCAAACTCACTGACCTACAGTGTAAAGAAAACATCTTCTTTCCTTTATTGAAAACACTAATGATATTTGCCAATCTCTGGTTTTTTAGCCTCTCTCTCATTCTTTGCAACTTATCAAAGAACAGAGACAAGTAGGTCAGCAAACACATCCTAATGCTCTTTTGGTCCTCAGAGTTCAAGTTTGCCTGTGCCCAGTGACTTGAAGTTATCAGGGAATCTAGGAACTTTCTTAGTATTTTTCTCATTTGGGATCCCAATTCCCTGTTAACCACTTTTGTCCAAACCTTCTCAGAGCCCAAGATCACCTTCGTTGGTAGAAAATACAGAAGCATAACAGGAGCCGCATGGTTTTGCCTTCTGTTTGTCATCCATTATCATCTATCCCATTTGCCCTAAGCAATTGTATTCCTTCTTTGATCTTTTTGTTCCCAACCTAACTTTAAAAATGACCCTTTTGTATTCATTATACACAGTGTTCCCGTAGGGATGTAGCCTTGACAACCATTACAATTAAACAGCCTAAGTTACGAAATCGCTATGATTTTTATAGGGCATATTTAAAACTACAATTAAATGCTCACCATAAAATGAAAGAAGTCAAAAGGTTAATGGAACCTTTGGGATAAGAATTAGACCTAAAAGCAAAAGGACACTTGATTTTAGACATTTTGCTTATTTGTTAAGACGGGTGAGATTCGTATCGTGGAGGTTTTATTTTTAGGTTTTTCTTTTGGCTTTATTACCTGGCAAACATGCTTTCCCTTTGCAGTCTTCTGTATCATCAGTGACACCCAGTGGTCTCATTATAGTGGATTACTGGAAAGAGAACTGGACCAAGAGTCAGGATTACTATAGGTCCAATTAGCTTTGTGACTATAAGGTAAGTCTATATCATAATTCCCAGACATATAATGAAGGAATTCAACTATTTAAATATATGAAAGATCTTTTCTGCTCTAAAATTCCATGATTCTCCAAAGTCCCATTATTTCAGAGTCTTAAAGGTAATAGCATAATTTATTAGTTGTTCTGTCATTCAGTCATGTCCGACTCGTCATAACCCCACGGACCATAGCACACCAGGCCTTAATACTGTCTACTCGATCTTCTAGGCAAAGATACTGGAATGGTTTGCCACTTTCTTCTCCAGTGGATCATCTTCTGTCAGAACTCCCCACTATGACCTGTCCATCTTGGGTAACCCTGCACAGTATTGTTCATAGTTTCATTGAGATATGCAAGCTCCTCTGCCATGACAAAGCAGTGATCCAGGAGGTGCAGCATAATTTATTAGGAGGATCCAGAGAGATTTTGGAAACTATCAAGTAATACACAAAAGTAGGACGTTATAATGAACAGTGTGGTATAATGGCAAGAGAGCCAGGTTTGAAGGAGACCTGAGTTCAAATCCCAGCTATGCTCATGACCTTGGGAATCTCATGACATCTCTAACATGCCATTTCTTTAAAAATATATTAAAAACTTTGCCTAGGAAGCAAAGTCATGCTCACTCATTTATAATCTCAGTAACACAGGAATCTTCTTCCCATTTTTGAAAATCCTGACCACAGCTGCCTTTCTCCAGTGCTGTCGCATTTCTCCTCTTTGGCACTGTTTTTCAAAGACTAACAATAGTGCAACAATCATATACACAAGTTTTCTGGTATCTTGGAGACATAGACATATGTTTCTTAGACATAGAGGGAACATCAGTATAGGATTAACATCTTAACTCACAGTGAGTACAGGACTTTGGCTCAGTGGATGGAGAACCAGGCCTGGAGTCAGGAAGACCTGAGTTCAAATATGATTTTAGACACCAACTAGCTGGGTGACCCTGGGCAAGTCACTTAACCCTGTTTATCTCAGTTTTCTCATCTGTAAAATGAACTTGAGAAGGAAATGGCGAACCATCCCAGTATCTTTGCCAAGAAAACCCCAAATGGGGTCACAAAGAATCAGACACAACTGAAACAACTGAACAAAATATTGAACAATGGCAGTAAATCGGCAATATGCATTAATTCTCCCAGACTACATTTTTTTTTTACTATCAGTCTTGATATGAAGCATATCCTCCTGAAAAAAAAAGCCTGGAACAGATCAAAGATAAATAGTACATTCTAATTAGCTAAGGAAATACATCTCTGAAGAAATATTTGGTCCTATGGCCTATACTTAGGAAGCTTCTAGCTGGGGTTAACTGAGACAAAGAAGGAGACTAGAGAGAGGAAAGGAAGGGAAGTACTTACATATGTTTGTGGGCAGCATCTGTCAGTATATAACATTTCTGTGGGCACCCACAGACTTGAACTAGACCCAGAGGTATTCATAGACTGGCAAATTAAACTACACCAAATATTTATATCATGAAGTATACAATTTGCTTTGTGTCTCCCAGGACCAAAGCTATAGGAATGAATGTTTAACAAGAGCAAATACCTTCTTCATTCTGGTCTTTGTCAACCAATTCATTCTTCTCCATTGAGAACTATGAGGTAGCTGAGTGACACAGTGGAGTGAGTGCTAGACCTGGAGTCAGGAGGACCTGAGTTCGAATCCTACCTCAGACAAGTGTCTGTAACCCTGAGCAAGTTAGTTAACCTCTTACTCTCAGTTTCTTCATCTTTAAAATAGGGTTAATAATAGCATCCACCCCACAGGGTTATTGTGAAGATCAAACACGGTAACATATGCACAGATTTTTTTTTGTAATCCTTGAAGCTAGCTACTACTACTACCCTAGCAAAGTTAAATTTTGAAAATCATTTGCTTTTTGCACTTTCTCTCCCTTTCTCTATCTCTCTAGTCACAAAAAAGGTACTAGGAATACATGTCCACAACAGGGGTTTTTAACCTTTGCTTTTTGGGTCATAAGCTCCCTTGGCAGTCAGGTAAAGCCGATGGACTCCTCAGAATAATAGTTTTAAATGCAAAAACTTAAATACATTGACTTAGAATGGAAACAGGTGAGTTACAAACTGGCCTTTGGCCTTGAGAATCTTATGTTCTAGAATGGAGATGACACCAACACAAATCTGCATAATTTCACAATATTATCTGATAAGAGCATTAACAAATTGCCAAACAAACAAACAACAACAAAACCCCCAACCCTACAACTCTGGTAATTGTGCCTCATAAAATTACCATTTACCCTTATTTGCTTTTCCATTTTTCTTTCAGAGAAGTCTGTTGAGGAAACTCCCAAAGATGGGAGTTTTTTGTGGGTAAAATCCTTTCCACTCTGGGCCAAGAGCTGATCCTTTCTCCAGTATCTCTATGTCAACAACTAAACATTTATTAATTGCATAGTATCAGCCTATGTGAATGATAGCATGGCAGAGTGGATAGAGAACCAGCCTCAGAGTCTGGATGTCGTGGGTTCAAGTTTCACCTCAGATAGTCCATATAGTACCGGGCAAATGGCTTAACCCTCCAGCCCCCCAAACAACTCTTGAAGACTATAAATTATAGAGCAGTTGTCAATCTGCTTTGGTAGATGGGGCTTCCTTACCAAGCCCCTGCAGACCAAATAAATACCATATTCAAGGAAATGCTAGGGGCAGCTAGGTGGTGCAGAGCGCTGGCCCTAGAGTCAGGAGGACCTGAGTTCAAATTCAGTCTCAGACACTTGACACTTACTAACTGTGTGACCCTGGGCAAATTGCCTCCAAAAAAAAAAGGAAATGCTATATGCTGTGGATATAAAAGCAAAAATGAATCAGTTTATGACCTCAAGGAGCTTATAGCATGTGGATAAGTCACCAGGCAATTTGAAGAGGGATGGAACATGAGGGAGGGAGGAGTCATAAAAACTCTTCAATTCTCTCTGCTTACTGCCCCTATTAATATACTCAAATTGTAAATTATAAATAGATCTTTTCTATTTGTTAGTCTCTCCTTTATTGCAAATTCCTAGAGGTCCAGAGACCTTGTTCGTGCAGTTTTCTTTCGAATGGTAGCTTTTCAAATGCTTTCTGATTGCTTGTTCAGTGGCTCAGGCCATTGGAATGGAATTGAGTTTTGGAATTGAATCTTCTTGCTGGGTGGCCTTTTGGTAAAGTTCACAGGGAAATGAGCGGATCCCTTTTGGAAGTTCAGAGTTTTGTTGTGTAATTATAAGGGCTGTTTCTATCCACCAATATCTGGGTCAGTTAGCACAAGCACACTGTATGGAAACATGTTGCAAACAAGGCCAAGGTCTAGGGTCTGATTCCCCCAATATTAGCTTTGTCTCAACTAAGAAAAGCCCCCCTTATTCATAGCTAAGATCTAGATCTCTTCCTCACCTTACCTCTAGCCATCTTCCAGGTCAGGATCATCCCTGGTAAGGAGTAGAGAGGAAGGAACTGGGTAAGACACTGTGGGTAGTTCAGTACAACTCTGAATTGCAGAATTTAAACTTTAGGAGGGATCTCAGCAGCAGGTTACCCCAGTTGATGCCCCAAAGGAATTCCTACTATTACCTACCCAACAAGTGATCACCCAGGTTTTGCTTGAAGACCTCTCATGAAAAAGAACCATCATGTCCTTGGGCAGCCTATGCCACTTTGGGACAACTGCAATTGTTTGGAAGTTTTGGGGGACATTGAGCCTAAATTGTTCCTGATTCAGCCCTCTAGGGACAATAGAATCAGACTTGATTTGCATGACATCCCCACAAACTACTTGAAGAAAGTGGTCAGGTTTCCCCTCCAGCCTTTTCGGGACTAAATATCCCCAGGTCCCTCCAAGCAATTGTCGTATGACTTGGACTCAAGGCCTGCTGGGTCAGTCACTACACCTTCATTTTTGAAGGGCAGCATTAGTTTTGTTGCATGGCAATACATTCTGTTGCGGTCCCAGAAAAATGTCTGTTCCTTTTTTGTTTGGTTTTGAGGTTTATAGTAATTGCCACATGAGCTAACAGTGACTTCTTTCCTCCCTATGTTTTTGTTTTGCAGTTTTGGATACTGCTGGGCAAGAAGAATTCAGTGCAATGAGGGAACAATACATGAGGACAGGAGATGGCTTTCTCATCGTCTTCTCTGTCACAGATAAAGCCAGCTTTGAGCATGTAGACCGGTTTCACCAGCTCATCCTCAGAGTCAAAGACAGGTGAGTCATGACCAAAATTGGGGGGTGGGAGTGGGAGTGGGGAGGGAATAAGTATTTGTTAATTAATTTGTTGGGATAGATTGAAAGGATGAAACAACCCAAAGGCTCTATTGGGATCCTCTCAATGTCAGGAGAAATGGAAGAAGGCCCTGTTGAGTAGTTGGGTGATACAGTAGATAGAGTGCTGGGCCTAGAAACAGGAAGACTCATCTTCCTGTGTTCAAATCTGGCTTCAGACACTTACTAGCTTTGTGACCCTGGGCAAGTCACTTAACCCTGTTTGCCTCAGTTTCCTCATCTGTCAAATGAGCTGGAGAGGAAAATGGCAAACCACTCCAGTATCTGCCAAGAAAATCCCAAAGGGAGTCACCAAGAGTCGACACAACTGAAACAACTGAACGACAACAACAAAAAAGAAGGCCCCTAGCTCTTTGGGTAGAGCCCTTGTGGCCAACTCAGAGGAGGGCATGGGCATGATTTGCACAGTATGGGCAGGTGTGGAGGGATTGCAATCCTACTGTTGGATGGAATATCCAAATAACAGATCCATCTGACTGAGAAGAACAAACGAAGGAAACTATTTGTTAAACATTTATTATATGCCAGGCACTGTGCTAAGCACCTTACAATTATCTCACTTGATCATCGTAACAACCGTGGGAGGTAGGTGCTATTATTATATCCATATTTTACAGCTGAGGAAACTGAGGCACACAGAGATTAAGTAACTTGCCCAGGGTGACATATCTGAGTAAAAATCTAAGGTCTGATTTGAACTCGGTTCTTCCTGGTCCCAGACTCAGTGCTATAGCTGCTGCACAACACCTAGTTGCCTTCAAAGTAGATATAGCATTAAGGACTTCAATCCTTTAGCATTGGAAGACAAGTTTACATTCTCCTAGGCTCTCAGATGGATTCCCTGGGATGAAGAGACTTAGACTTTCTTTGGCCAGAGCTCAGTGTAGCCAGTATCAAATTGAAACTGAAAGTGTTTGTTACCGAGGGAAGTAAATATTTCTAAGTGTATTTTGCTCTAGGTTGAAGAACTAAGGAAATGAAAGTGCCTTCAAAGCACTGGGGATAAAACCTGGTAGACTTTTAGGTATGGAAGGAGCCACATATTATCAAATATACTATCAAATATGGCCAACATGTTGATTTATTTTCCCATCTCTACTTCTGTTTCAAGAAAGGGTGTGCTCATTAAGGTGGGAGTGGGATAGATCTAATTCATTTTTTCATATATTCTTGCCTTCTCCTACCCAATAAAGCCATCAAAAAAACACCACTAAAAAGAAAAGCAATTCAGCAAACCTAATCAATACATCAGCTCTATCTGAGACTATATGCAATATTCCCCACTCTCACCTCAGCAATAAGGGAAGGGAGATACATTTTCTCAATTCTGCTCTGGGACCAGGCTTGCCATTATAATTACACAGTATTCAGTTTCATCAATAAAATGCTAAAAAGAAGCAGCAGAAATGAGATGAAATTATTTTCTGCTACGGTAATTTTTTTCTTCTTAAAAAAGTTTTATTGATGACTTTTGTTCTCATTTCACAGCAATTTCTGCATATACCCTTCCCCCACCAAAAAAAAAATGAACTCTTCCTCCTAACAAACAAAACACTGAGATTTTGGCACTGTATCTGTCTTCTTTGCCATATCAGTAATAGTAAATACAGCATTGATAAAGTAATAGTGAATGCAGCATTCTGTCCCCATGGTTCCCCACATTTCTGTCAAAAGGATGAAGGTGTATTTCATTATCTGTTCTTCATGTGATAGGGTTGGCTTTTAATACAGAACAAGGCTGGCCCTAGGCAAAATTGCAGAATAGGTGAAGTTTGTCTTGTCCTCAGCCTCATCCACAGCTTGACCTTCCTCAACTCTGTAGACTCCTTTAAACCCAGACTTATTACTACCGTGTTTCCCATTCTTTCACCTGTCTCCCACCTGCCTTGCTTCCCACCCACCCCTCACAACTAAAATGTATCTGTCTGCATCAGTTCATCAGTTCAAGAATACGAATTTAACATACCCATTTATCCATGTACTCAGAGAGGGAGGCCAAACTCTTAAGTGGCTCATAGATCTACTTAATGTGCTGAATTGTGGACAGCCGGAAATGAATAAAATATACATTGTTTTCAGGGTCAAAGAAGTCACTTGCCATAAAATATCACCTCATCCAAAGAAGAGATCTCTGCCTGAAAGAGCAGTAAGAAGACAGAGGAAGTTTTCAGGCACCCTCCAAGCAGAGTGTTGTCTTGGAGGCTATTATTTACCGTGCTAACTGCATCCCCAGAGAAGATTAATAGCTACAAGGAGCTATGGATTTGACTCTTACTGTGGAAGAGAGTTCCCTAGAGTTCCCTTTTGGCATCAAAAGAAAGCTTTTTATCTCTCTCTCTTTAGGTAAAATCTCTTAGGAATTCAAGACAGGAAAAGGACCAAGGTCCCTAAGAGAGAGCTTTCCTCTGCTGATTTTCCTATAAATGATTCCCCTAAACTTGAAAATATTAGAAGAAAAAAAAATCCCAAGGTGTAAATAGGCTCCAGGCTCTTAGATTATATTCAGAGAATAGGTCATGAACCAGTGCAAGGTGTGCTCTTAAAAGTTTTGAATTCTCATTCCAATGAAAACATCCATTTGTTTTGGGCAATATTTGATACAATGAAATTCTGATATAATGAAAATAAGCTGGAAGTCTCTGAATTTCAGGACTTGAACAGTACCTTTTCAGAATAAAAAAACAATAAAATTTTAAAACATTTCTGTGAAATTGGTAACATCCAATTGGAAAACAAAGACAAACCTAAGGAAAAGCAAAAAATTGTGTCCAATTAGAAAGAGCCAATTTTAACATATCCCTACTTTTTCATTGATGCTCTTTACCTCCTCTCTTCCAAAACAAATACACGCACACTCATATTCACACATATATGCACTAACATACACATACACACTAACACACACAAATAAGCTAGGGTTTGTGAGTGAGTGTTTACGGGAAGGCCTTAGCAGAGGGGAAGGTTACAGCATGGCTTGGCTCTTTGCTATGATACTGCGTTTTAAAACAGCAAAAAGTCTCCCTTTGCTTGCCATTACACCCACTCATATACACATTAACACACTCTCACATATACACACTAACACACTCATACACTCTCACACTCACACACATATAACACACTAACACATACACATCTCCATACACACACATATACCTACCTTAGAGAGAGGTCTCTTTTCTGAGTCAGGGCAAAGGTGAATGTTTGGGGGGCTGTGTACCAAGCGGCATGATCCCATTCTCCAGCTAAACAATTTTGACTCATCATTTTAGGGGTCCATCACTCTCTTAGTGGGAAAGACACATATTGCTATAATGCGGCAGAACTAGCTCCTTAACAAGGCATAGTCTTTGCCAGCCCTCAACTATTGTTTCTTCTTAGAACCAAGTGAGGCAGTAGACCAAAAATAAATTCCAAAAAACAAGAAAAGACATCCAAGAGAGGGAACCTTGAAAAGAAAAGAGGAACAAAAAAAATTTTTTTAAGTATAAAACAAAGGTCTTCAGTTGTCTGCCCTTCCCCTTGGTGTCATTTTTCAAGCTGTGGTTGGCTTTTTCTAGGAACAGCCCACAGTCAGATAACTGCCTCTCTGTGGATCCTTGTTCTGGAGCGTTACGGGGGCTCAGTCAAGATCCCTGTTCTTTTAGTCGGAGGACCTCACCTTTCAAATCCTAGCTCAGCAATTCACTACCTGTGTAACCCTGGGCAAGTTATTTAATTCTGCAGGGCATCAGAAAAATGAGTATGGTTAGATGGTGTCCAACTCCAATAGAAATAGACCATTTCGGGTCCCATATTGACTAAGAGAGCCATATATTAACATTATTTATGTAGTATTGTATATTTATCTGCTTGGTTAAACATTTCCTGATTACTTTTTTAAATTTTTAAAATTTACTTATTTTTAGTTTACAACATTCAGTTCCTCAAGTTTTTGAGTTTCAAATTTTCTCCACCTCCCTCTCCTCCCTAATTACATTTTAGAGGTGGCTGGGTAGCACAGTGGATAGAGCACAGGGCCTGTAGTCAGGAAGCCCTGGGTTCAAATCCAGCCTCTAGAGTTATGTGACCTTGGGCAAGTCACTTAACCATGTTTACCTTAGTTTCCTTATCTGTAAAATGAAGAAAAACAAGCCACTCCAGAATCTTTACCAAGAAAACTCCAAATGGGATGACAAAGAGTTGGATACGACTGTAAAACAACTGACTCTGGTTTGGGCTACAATTGGTTTGATACCTCTAAACTAGATGGTCTCTGAGGTACCTTCCAAATCTAAATCTATGATTCTATGATCCTAAAATGCTCTTCCTCCCATGCCATAATGGGTAAAGAGGGGAGCAGATCCTTGCACAGTTCGTTTTCACTCTAGTTACTTTTGATTGCTTCCAGCCTTTGACTTTGACACCAAGACAGGCCCCACAACCTAACCTACACAGGCCCTGACAGGTGAACCTTAGAGATCATGTGGTCTGGCTCATTTGACATATGCAGAAATTTGGGATTAGACAGGAAGTAAATTGCCTGCAGTGATGAGACTAGTGTCAAGACTAGGGTGAGAATTCGAGCCTCGTGATTCTTCCCAGGCCAGCGTTCTTTCACCCACACCTCATTTGCCCACACTTTTGCTTTTGACATTTGATTGGGACTAGCAGGTGATGGGTTAATGAATACCTTTCTGTTTTTACCTCTAATTTTAATTTCCAGTTGATGAGGCATTCATTCAGAATTCCAGCTGGCTGACTAGGCAAAAAAATTTTTTTTAAAAATCTACTGGAACCCCAACTAACCAAATCCCAACTTTTCTTCCCCTTCTCCACCTCCCCACCAAGGAAGGAACACTATGTAGTGGAAAGAGTACTGAACTTGGAGTCATGTGACTCCTAGATCAATGATCCCATGATAAATGGAAAGTAAGATAATAGGTTCTGGGTCTGGGCAAAATAGGAAACCCCAAATCTCCACAAGGACTGAGTTACTGATTAGCAAGTACAGAGGAGACTTGCATTGTATGTAGTTTCTCTGTAATGTTCCCAGTAAGTTATAGCAATGAAGGTAAGGAAGCCTCTTTGTACAGTGGAGACAGTACCAGCCCCAGAGTCAAAGGACCTGGAGTCAAATTTCACCTTTGACAACTTACTACCTGTCTGACCTTGAAAAAGTCACTTAACTTCCCTGGCCTCAGTTTCCCTAACTGTAAAATGAGTGGCTTGGTCTAAACTAGACGACCTCTGAGTAGCCTTCCAGCTCTAGATCAAGAGGCTATGATCCTGTCTATCTCTGAATGGCATTTCTGGATGAGTCAAAGTTAGCTCTTTAATTTACAGGTGATACGAGGAAGAGTGATGTAGCTAACATATGGGATGATAGACTGAGGAGCCAAAAAGAATTTAACAGGTTACAATGATGGCTGTGTTGAGTAAGATGAAATTTAATAGGAATAAATATATGAGCGGCAGCTAGGGAGTGCAATGGATATAGCACTGGGCTTGGAGTCAGGAAGACTCAAGTTCAAATCCACTTACTAGCTGTGTGGCGCTGGCCAAGTTCTTTAACCCTGTTTACCTCAATTTCCTCATCTGCAAAATAGACTGGAGAAGGAAAAGGCAAAATACTCCAGTATCTTTGCCAAGAAAACCCCAAATGGAGTCATGAAGAGTCAGACATGACTGAAAATGACTGAACAACCACAAACAGTCATACAAATGTTAGTCTAATATTAGTATGTATTTAAAAGGCAACAAAGGTAATTAGAGAGCTGGATGCTTA
This sequence comes from Trichosurus vulpecula, assembly GCF_011100635.1. Lineage (NCBI taxonomy): Eukaryota > Metazoa > Chordata > Mammalia > Diprotodontia > Phalangeridae > Trichosurus > Trichosurus vulpecula. The sequence continues at coordinate 321,268,793 of NC_050574.1, read as the reverse complement.
GTTAGAAGGACCCTAGTCTGAATTCTGTCTCTGGCATATGCTGGCTGCGTGACCTTGGGCAAGTCATTTAACTTCTCAATGTTTCCAGGCAGGTTGCTGAGGTTCAAGGTGATGATCTTAATTGGCAGAGGAAGTTGAGTGGGGAGCTCCATACAATTGCAAAATCACTGGTCTTAATTTGAGAAATGTCTTTAAATGTTAATAACATTAGTATCTGGGCATATACTTAGCATTCAAATACTTGTTGGTTTGACTTTTACTTTTAAAAATAGCACTCCTTTATATTCTACAGTGAATATGTGATAATTAAATACCGTCTGAATCCTCTCTGGGAAAGCATTGTCATGTGGCTCTTCCAGTTGAATGTTGTGAATTCCACTGGATCCTGGTACATCCTTGGAAACTGGCGTGGTCATTGTTTATCTGTATTTAAGGTCAATGGAATCACTGAGAAGTACTAAAAAGAAAAAGTTAAGGCCAACGTTTTTCCTGAGAACACAGCTGTAAATTTATAATGGGAGTCATTAAATTCCATAAGAGAGTTATGAGTTTATATAAAAGAACTTCACCTCTTGCTCTGCTGTTTAGGAAGGCTTCTAATACCTTTAAATAATACCTTTGGAAGTGGCTTGGGAAGAAATGGAGAGTCACCGGTGCCTCCATGTCCTGCTCCAGGCCAAAGGAGAATTCACGTATACAAGTTGGAAGTGGAAGAGCTGGAGAATCTGAAATCAAAGTGCTTTGGTGGCTTTTTTTTTTTCAATAGTAGGTAATAGTGAATACTTCAAGGCTGCAATTTTGGCTCTGTTTTGAGCCAAGAACTTCCTGAAAATACTTCTAGAACAGTGTGAGAGCCGGAAGGGACCTTAGACATCATTTGGTCCAACTCCTTTATTTTTAGAGATGAACAAACTAAGACCCAGAGAGGTAAAGGGGCTTCCCTCAGGCTACATGTACTTGAGTTAGCATCACAATTCAGAACAAAAAAAATCTCACAAAATTCACAATGAGATTTGCTTATTGCCTATGCTTACATAATTTTACCACCTCTTAAACTTTAACATAGAACTTGCTTCTCAAGCCTGAGCCCTCTCCAGCCAGATCAAGACCCTTAAGTTTTTTAATACTTATTTAATCTTCTTTTACTTTTCATGTGACCAATAGGGATTGTTTTTGGACATGAGAAGCCACCAGAGGGAATATTGTAGAGGGGATTATTTTTTAGGTATGGGTTGGACTGGATGGCCACTGGAGCCCCTTCCAACTCTGAATTTCTATAATTCTGTGATTGAATCTATGTTTCCTATTCTAAAATCATCAATATTACCCTCCTTGTTTTTCCTTCCATCCCTTTATCTTTGGATCCAATTTGATGACCATACTCCCTTACTCCCTTACTTATACAAGCAGGCAGATAGAGAAAGAGAGACAGCACTCATAAAGGAGAGATGGACAGTGTGTCTGTGTGTGTGAGGGAGGGAGACAGACAGATAGACAGACAGAGACAGAGAGACAGGCAGAGAGAGAGACAGAGAGACACAGAGGGAGACAGAGAGAGAGAACGGAAGGAAGGAAGGAAGGAGGGAGGGAGGAGAGTTGGAGGAGAGGAAGGGTTGGGGAAAACACTTTAAAAAGCTTAAGGCACAGAGGAGGATAAAGAAAAAAGCAAAAGGATGGTGGGTGGCGAGGGTGGGAAAGGAGGGTAAGAAGGAGCAGTATGAGCCATTTTCACTTGGTGGGAAAAAGTGGGTTGAAATGAAAGCCTTTCTGAAATAATTTGCCTTACTTCCCTTACTCTAAGGCTTACTAATGGTAATGTTCTATGCCTCAGATTCTCTCCCACCACTTCTAGTGGTGATGCCTAGCTTTCTAATACAACACAGAAGAAAGAACTTTGGGAGGATAGAAGGCAAGCATGTTTCTGGAGCTAGAGGTTGCGGGGAGGGAGTGCTACAGCGGATGAAGTTTGCTGGGAGTTCAAAGTTAAACTCCTATTGCTACTGTAGGGATAGTGATGAAAAGTAATACTGCATTCACAAAATTCCAAGCTCCTTGAGGTTCATGAATTCAAGTTATCAGACTCCTGGAATTGTAGGTTTAGAATTGGAAGGGTTGGTGATCTGGTCTAGCTCTCTTATTTTATAGTTGAGGAAACTGAGGCAAAGAAAGAAAAGAGAACTTGGTCAAGATTTCCCACTTAGTAAGTAATATTAGCTAGATCAGAACCCAGGTTCTCTGACTCCAATCTAGAGCTTACTCCACTACATGTGTTGTTCAGTTGTCTCAGTCCTGTTTTATTCTTCATAACCATGTGGATCGGTCCATGGGGTTTTCTTGGCAAAGAAACTGGAGTGGTTTGCCATTTCCTTCTCTAGCGGCAAACAGCAGTTAAGTGACTTGCCCAAGGTCACACAACTAGGAAGTTTCTGAGGCTGGATTTGAGCTGAGGAAGATGAATCTTCATGATTCTGGGCCGGGCATTTTGAACCACTGCACCACCTAGCCGCAAAACACTGCTTCATTCATCTCATTCCATAAGTAAACAGTGAAACTTTCTGAACTACTAAATATCCCTTTACTGCTCATTTGGGTATCTTACTAATGAACTTAGCCTGGAATGAACTTTAACTAGGTTACCTGGATCAGTGGTCTTAAACTCAAATTGTATGTTTAAGTTTGTAGCACTCACCTATTGGTGCTACTTCTATCAAAATATCTCCTCTCAAAGACATGTCGTTGACACATTCTACCGAACCTTGTTGTTGTTCAGTCATTTTAGGAAATGGGGTTTTCTTGGAAAACATACTAGTGATTTACTGTTTCCTTCTTCAGCTCATTTTACAGGTGAAGAAACTGAGGCAAAGAGGGTTAAGTGACTTTCCCAGGGTCACACATCTAGTAAGTGTCTGAGGCTGGATATGAACACAGGAAGATAAGTGATTCCTGGCTCCAGGCCCGGCATTCTTATCCACTGTACCACATAGCTGCCCCAAACCAAGTTTAATATACACATATATAATATGTCTGTATTTATTAGCATAAATGTGTATTTATACATATGCATAATAAACGTGTATACATGTATGTGCATGTATATATGTATATATACACGTGCATACATATTGTGTATGTGCGAGTATATATATTAATATATGTATGTATATACATAGGTAAATATGTGAGAGGCAGTATAAAGCAGTGGAAAGTGAGTTGGCCTCAGAGCCCAGAAGACCTAGGTTCAAGTCCTACCTCTAATACATACTAATTATGTGATTTTAAGCAAGTACTTAACTTCCCAATGCTCTAGGCTACTCTCCTAGAGTATAAGTTACACAGAAGGTTCCAGCCTACATTGGTAGAGGGAGTTTCCTCATCTCTGAGTTTTCTGTATCAGCTGCTATCCATATCCCTGTTACATATAGACATACACATACATGCCTATTATAACAGTATACACATGTCCATATTATATACATTTTTATATACCTCATTTATATTTATATACACCTTTTATATATACATTGTATGCATACAAATACGTACTTTTACATACATGTGTACATATACCACATACACCTTGGGAGACTGACGGCAATTCGGTGGTGAATCTGAGATCATGGATCTAGATGTTACCTAAACCTTCCCCGACAGATGAGTATCAGTCTTCTGGTACTGGCGGGTCCATTGGAACTCTCCCATTATACATTACAGAGACATCATTCCTACCCCTTAGGCCAAAGTCACAGGATTCTTCCCCAGCCCTCACAAGAAGGTGGAGCCAAAAACATTCTCATCCCAGACACATGTTTTGACATAATATTTTTTTAATGGCAGTAAAAATAGGGTGTTTCCATGAGAGCATTCCTTTCTATTCCATGGACAATAGCGCTTTAACAATGAGAACTGAGGAGGGAGGAAACCAGAAAAGGAACTAGTCACAGTGGTTTTTACTCCTCTGGGCACATCAAAGGAAAATCATATATATTCCAAAAGAACCGGACTTAGGGAGTCTCAAAAAAACTAGACCAGGCTCCATGTCAAGGGCTGATCATCCAAAGTATGGAGTAAAGATGAAAGGAACCCCTGAGAATCAAACCCTACAGGTGTTTCCCTCATGCTAATTCCCTCTCTGTTTGACTCAGGTAATAAAATGATTTTGGCCAGGGTTGCAGCCAGCATCTGGCTTCACTTTGGATTCATCGCCAAGATCAATAGAAAATTAAAATGGTTATTTTATCCTTCAGGACTCAAGACTTCATTTCTGTAAAATGACTTTGATCTAGAAGCTTTCTGCACTCCTTCCTACCTCTATAATTCTAGTGATGGTCAATTTTTTTCCAGAATCAGGTTATGAGGACCAGGCTTATACACAAGCCTCTAAAACTGACTGGTTTTGTTATTGTTGTTGTGGTGGTGGTTGTTTAGTCATGTCCAATTTTTTGTGGCCTCATTTGGGGTTTTCTTGGCAAAGATACTGGAGTGGTTTGCTGTTTCCTCCTCCAGCTCATTTTACAGGTGAGGAACTGAGGCAAACAAGGTTAAATAATTTGCACAGGGTCACATGACCAGCAAGTGTCTGAGGCTAGATCTGAACTCATGAAGATTAAAAACCTTCCTGATTCCGAGAGCAGTGCTTATCCACTGTGCCACCCAGCTGCCCCTATAAAACCTGCTGGTTATTTCCTAAAACTTCATCGTTTTAAGAGATGAGCCTTAGGATGGAAGTGTTTTCTTGCTTCCATTTATACTAAGAGGTGAATCACAGAATCTCAGAATGGGACAGGATCTTGGATGCCATCCAGTCCTAATGTTCCTGAGAATGACCTCCACAACATACCTGACAAGTCTTCCCTGGCCACTGCTTGAAGAGCTAGCATGAGGGGCAGCCATCTACCTTCTGAGGCAACCTATTGCCTTTTGTCCACTTAGCTGCCAGGGATGATTTGGATAACATCCAGATCCATGATCTTCGATTCACCACTGAGTTACCGTCAGTCTCCCAAGGTATATGTGACATATGTGCACACGTATGTATGTATATATGTTTTTGTACACATATACACCATAGATGTAACATGTACATCTTGCATCTAATTGTTAGGAAATTCCTTACATGAAGTCAAAAATCTGTCTCTTGGCAAATTCAACTCATTGCTTCTAGCATTTCCTTCTGGGCTAAACAGAACAAATTTAGTCTATTTTCCAATACATGGAAGCCCTTCAAATACCTGAAGACTGCTATCCTGTCCCCTTGTCCCATTTTCTTTTCTCAAGGTAAAACATCTTCAGGGCAGCTAGGTGGTGCAGTGAGTAGAGCAACAGGCTCTGAAGTCAGGAGGACTGGAGTTCAAAACCGGCCTCAGACACTTGACATACTTACTAGCTGTGTGACTTTGGGCAAGTCACTTAACCCCAATTGCCCTGCCTTCCCCCCTCCAAAAAAAATTAAAAGGTAAAACATCTTCAGTTCCTTCAATGGTTCTTCACATGGGATGATCTCAAGTTCCATTACTCTCAAGATCATTGGCCTCTAGACGCTTTCCAACTTCTCAGTTTCTTTCCTAAAGTTTGGTGCTCAAAACTAAAGAAAATAGTACAGGTCTGGTCTAACCAGGAAAGAGTTTTATGGAATAACACCTACCTGGTCATAGGATTATAGTTTACAAAATTGAAGGCACCTTTGAAATCATCTAATCCTTCGTTTCACAAGTGAATACACTGAGACAAGTTAAGTAGCTTGCCCAAGTTCACACAGTAGTAAGTGGCAAAGTTGGTATTAGAAGTCAAGACCTCTGGTTCCAAATCCATTGTGTCACACAGCCTTCACAGTCCTGGACATCATGCCTCTCTTGATGCAGGCTCCCATGTCATTCTGATAACTGACTCATACTGAGCTTATAAATTTCTTCCACTTCATAACTTTACCAGGGCTATCTCTCATCATCTCCTTACTGCTTGTTGGTAATCATCCAGCCCTTTATTCTCCTTCTGTACCTACCTAGCTTTAAGCACTTTCCATGCCCATGAATAGTCCCACTGTAGGATGGACATGGGTAGTAAAAAAAAAAAGCTTAAACCAAGATTAGTTGAGCTTGTCTGGTTCTTTTGAGGGGATCAGAGAGGATATAAGATGTGGTTTGGTAATGAAATGTAACTACAATTCTAAATAGATTGAACTTTCTTGATTCATCTTGGCTTTCAGTTTCCCATATCCTCCCTGGCTCCCAATACCCTAGGTGTTTGGCAATTTGACCCCTGAAAATAGGTCTTGGGGAATATGGAGGCCAGTATCTCTCTCTTGTGTCCAGATGTGGTTGCTTTGTATATGACTTTACCACACTAACTAACCACTCAGACACTTATCTTCATGAGTTTAAATCCAGCCTCAGACACTTACTAGCTGTGCAGCCTTGGGTAAGTCACTTAACGCTGTTCGCCTCAGTTTTCTCATCTATAAAATGAGCTGGAGAAGGAAATGGCAACCCCCAAATGGAATCAGAGTTGGACACTACTGAAACAACCGAAGGACAACAACAAACAACACACTATAACCACTAGATGTGTTTGTTGTTCCTTGTCTTTCTGAGGCCAGGAATAGATGGCATTTGATACATCTGTATTTAATTGTGGCAATGTGTTTTTCTTGTCCCCTTGTTTTGCAGGGAGTCCTTTCCAATGATCTTGGTGGCCAACAAAGTTGATCTGATGCACTTGAGGAAAATCACCCGGGAACAAGGAAAAGAAATGGCAACAAAACACAATGTAGGTTGCATGGGTGTGTATAGTTTGGGGGGAAGGAAGGAATCAAAGCTGAGATAAATCCTCATCCTTCTTCAATGGTATTGGAGATATGGAGAATTCAGTTTGTTTGTGAATAACAGAAATGAAACTCCAGACACCGATTCATCCAGCTACGGAAGAATTAGGAAGGAGAATGATGGGATTCTCTTCTGAAAATGATGATTATTATGATTAGCATTTGTAAGTGATTTAAGGTTATCAGAATGCTTTACAAATATCTCACTTGATCCTCACAACCACCCTAGTGAGTAGGTGCTATTACTATCTCTTTATAGAAGAGGAAACTAAGACAAATGGAGGTTGAGACTTGCCAGGCACACACTTAGTAGGAGGCAGAATTTGAACTTAGGTCTTTCTGATCTGTCACAATCATATTATTTTAAAAAAATGCTTCTTGCTGGAAGACTAGGGTGCTCTTGTAACAGAACCAGAAAGTAAAGTATCATTTCTATTTTCATTTAAAACAATATAGTTAAGGAGAGTGGGAGAAGGAATTAGTAATCATTCTTCATGCTAACACATGATGTGCAGCCTTGGAGATCTTGGAGATCTTTTAGTAGCCTATAGTGACTTTGCTTTGCAGAATCACTCAGCACCTTCTCCAGAATTTACTTTTGCCCAATTAATATAGATTAACTATTCTAATAACAGCAGACGTGGTATAGAATTATATGCAGCCCTCTATTCGAGAGGGCATGAAATAGTGCATGGTACATTGGGTGAAGTCTAGGGAGGGGGAAAAAAGAAAGCCCACTTGCCAGAGAATTGGAAGACTTGGATTCACTAGATGTGTGATCCTGGGGAAATTACTTCACCTCTATACATTAGCTTCTTTATCTGTAAAATGGGGGAAATAATACTTGTACTACTTACTTCACAAGGCTGTTGTAAGGCAAGCTTTTGTAAAGAAATTTTGTAAACCACAAAGCACTATGGAAATGTTAGTTGCTGTATCAAGTTGAGCTGACTGTGAAGGATTAGCTCAATTGGTTAGAGAGCATGGGTTCAAACCCTGTGTGGGCCAGTGTTTCTCTCTGTTCCTTAGCCAGACATGACACACCTTCACACATATACACGTACTATCTTGAGGTACATTCCTAAGATCATTCACGCCACCATCAATACCAGATGCCAATCAGCTGTCACTATCAGGGACACAAGCTCAGAGTCCCCACAGCATCAACACCAGTCCCAGGCCACTGGTCCTGCTTCTGGCCCAGTCTCCATAGATATCACCCAAGGAAGCAAATCTTGGGAAGATATGACCTGGCAATTGTCCCTTCAGCTCTTACTTCTCTAGGAGCCATAGCTACTAAAGACCCAGAAAAAAAGTTCTCATCACCCAAATCCTCAGCACTGTCAAGTCTTTAAATATCAGGGAAAAAGTATGGTTTTATTAAAGGAAATGACACCAAAGAAGATATCTTACTATCTGCCTTGGTGCTATACCCTAAGGACCTTCAGAAGGTCTTTCCATTTGTCTTGCAGTTGACATCTCCAGTATGTATGGTCTCCCCCATTAGACTGTAAGTTCTTTGAAAGCAGGGACTGTCTTATTTTTTGATTTAAAGCCCTGATGCTTAGGGCCATGCTTTGTACATAGTAAGCTCTTGACAAATGCTTTTGTGTTCATTCATTCACACAGGTTTCCTCAGTCAAAACTCAGCCGGCTTTGCATTTATTATCACAATCTAACAGTCACACTAACAGTCACACACATTTCTCCATCTTTTCCACGAGAAATGTGATCAGAAGCCTTGTTGAAATAACAATTCACATGTTTAATTTTATTGTACATGTATAGCCTGTATCAGATTGCATGCTGTCTTGGGGAGGGGGAAGGGCAGGGAGGGACAAAAAAATTTGGAACTCAAAATCATGTAAAAGCAAATATTGGAAGCTATCTGCATGTAATTGAAAAAAATAAAATACTATTAAGTGGCAGGGGGAGGCGGGGGAAGAAATCACAATTCACATTGTCTACACATCCATCAGTCTCATTAGCTCTGTCAGAAAAAGGAAAGGAAATTAATTTGGCATGAAAATGAAAGGATTTGACAGATGATCTGTCAAGTCCCTTTTAGTTAAAAGCCCAGTGATCCCTAACTTGTCCTTAATGTATGGGTTGGCTCGTACTGATTCCCTAAAGGCTCACAAATCATCCACTTACAGAATTTTGCATAGGAAATGTCAAAGTAGTCACATTGTAGCAAACCCTTGCTTTTTCACCTTTTTGAAAATCAGGCTACATTTTCTCTCCTATAGGCATCTACCATTTATTACTAATGGACAAAGAGTTCAGTGTGCCTCTTTGCAAATGATGGCATTGACCTGAGATGTGGTTCATTTGGACTAGGCAACTTGAACTAACCTCGAGAAGCTGAATGTTCTCTGTCTCCCTCTCTACATGGGGTTCAGTTCTTCCATGACTAGGGTTGGTTTTTCAATCCTTCCTATTTTAGAGCTCATTCTCTTTGAAAGAGGAGACATAGGCAAATCATCTGCTAACTTTACTTAATCTATCCCAACAGTAGACCTGTGCTCCAGACATATCTTCAAAAAGCCATCCTTGTGATTCTTAACATTTTCAGGAAGCTTTAAATCATAATAGGTTTTACCCTTCCTGTCACATTCCCTGAAATCTAAGTATTAATTGTGTTACCCTCTTTCTATCTTTTCCATATATTCTTGGTAAATCTGTACCTATTTGGGTCTGTTTGGATGTATTCTGTCTTTTTTTTTACTCCAGAATAAGAGACATTTGTACTTTCATAATTTTATTATTGAAGTTTTTATCCCTGCTGAACTATCTTCCTGTCCCCTGGATTTCACGTCTTATCTTTTCTCTAAATTGCTGGAAATCCGATTTCCAGATGGTGGACATCAGCTCAGCTTTTCCTAACTTAGCTACTGTATATTTCAGGACGGCATGTTCATGCTATCCTAAGGTTTCCAACATTTCTATTTCCCCAAGTGGTTCTTGCTTGCACAGAATTAAGTCCATAATAATATCTATCTCCTCGCTGTTTCCTCAGCTTTTTTATGAAGTGAAAATGTCAGCAAGGAAAATCATGATTTTATTATTTGCCCTGATTTTAGCAGAATAAGACTTTTAGTAGATGTCAGGTAGTGGAAGTCCACTCCCCCCAGCCCCCATCATTACTATATCTTGTCCCTGTACCAATTTTATAATTTATATCATCATCTATATCCTCTAGCTGGATGATCCATAGTGAACTTACAGAAATATCACTTGTTGCCATCCTGCTTAGCAAAGGAATGAGTTTAGATGACTATTGATCTCATAGTGATACTCCAAAATATACATGTGAGGAAAGGAAGGGCGGGAAGGGAATAAGCATTTATAAAGTGCCTACTATGTACCAGGCACTATACAAAGCACTTCAAAAAAAAAACAAATATTATACCATTTGATCCTCACAATGACCCTGCAAAGTGTTATTATTATTATTGCCATTTTACAGTTGAGGAAACTGAGGCAAAGAGAGCTTAAAAGACTTGTCCAGGGTCATACAGCTAGTAAATGCCTGAAGCTGGATTTGAACTCCAGACTTCCTGACTGCACCACCAACTGTGACACTCAGAGGTGGCTTCCTAGCAATTGTACAAATTACACACATGCTTATTGGGGGCAGGAGGAGGGGTGGTGGGTAGGATCAGAACCATGATTTAATTGCTATAGGGAACTCTGAATAGAGAAACGATCCCTACCCAATGCAGGTCAGCTTATATAGTGTTAGAGAATTGACTGGATGTAGAAAGATTAAATGATTTGCCCAGATAGTACATGACCCGCATGAATTTCTAATTAGCTATTGCTTACTAAAATGCTAAGGATCTGTAAATGAGAAAGATGCTTGATGAATCTGTTTGTATTTTTCATTTTTATAAAGTAGAGTTTTTGTCTTGCAGATTCCATATATAGAGACCAGTGCTAAGGATCCACCACTAAATGTTGACAAAGCCTTTCATGACCTTGTCAGAGTAATTAGGTAAGTTGTAATGCCTTTCTCTTGGTAAATGGCAATATGCATAAAGTTCTTTGAAAACCTTACAGCTACATATAAATATTAGTATTATTATTACTGTGGCATTAACAAGGGCCTCGCTTTCAGATACCTACAGAACCATAAGGTTTTGCTCAATATAGCTTCTTGGTTTTTGTTTCACATGAGGTTGGTTAGAGAATTACTTTCAAATTATATTAATTTTTAATGTTTGAATGGCATTAGGCTATGTAGGGATGCGTCTCTTAATTGACCATGAAAGGTAAATTAATAACTAAATAGTTTACCATCCATTTGCAGAATCACCATAAAGAATGCAGCATCATTGAACACTAGAGAATCCATCTTTCAGGATACTTATAAGGAAGAATATTCTGCATTCCTAATAACTTACCATATACATAGTTTTATTCAGATGCTAAACATTTCATTGTAACACAGGGCAATAAATGTTAGAAGGCAGGCAATCTATCATCTCAATCCTCTACCAGGACTGGAGGGGGAGGGAATATGTGGTATTAGAAAACCATATATTAACACTATTTATGTTCTATCTAGTTTTATTTATTTTGTTAAATATATCCTAATTGAATTTTAATCTGGCTCTGACCAGCACTTGGGAGTGTTGCTGGCCATATGTTTGAGGACTTTGCTTTAGGGAACTCAAAATCCCATCATATTTGGCTACAACCTCCCTTACCAGCCTGATCTCCGGTAACTCTCCTATGTATTCTGTCCACTCTATTCACATGTGCTGGACTACTCGTCATTCTTAGAATATCCCTGTGCTTTTCCAATTCCTCATTTTGACATATTCCATTCTTTTTGCCTGGAATGCTGCTAATGCCCTCCTAACCAAACTATTTTATATTCATTTTATATAATCTGTATATACTTCTATATGTATGTTGTCTCCTCCATTTGAATATAAGCTCCTTGAGGGCAGGGACTGTTTCAATTTTGTCTTTGTATCTTCAGTGTCTAACCTGGCATATAGGAGACACTTAATAAATGCCTGCTGATTGACCAATTGACCATTCTAACAGGAATAACAGTCTGTAGTGGCCACAGAAATTATAAAATGAAACAAATGTATTTGGAACCATAAAGTCTTGGCTTCCTGACATCAATCTTCTGTCCCCTTCCCCGCCACACACCATTTCCTACCTCTTTCCCTTCTCCTTTCAATCCAATTTAATCTAACAAACATTTATTAAATGCCTGTGTATAGAGCACCATGCTAGACACTGGGGAACTAGTAGACTACATAGGTGATTTCACTTATGTAGGGAAGGCCCAGAGGAGGAAACTCCCTCTAACAATGCAGACCAGCACCTTCTCTGCAATTTATCACCTTATAGAACTACCTAAGGCACTGAGAGGTTGTGATTTTACCAGGGTCACAGGGTCAGTATGTGTCAAAAGCAGGATTTGAACCTAAGTCTTTCTGGCTTGTATCAAGCTCTCTATCCCCCGTGCCTCATTTATATAACTGAAATCTGAGATCTATAAATGGGCCTAAATGAAGCTATGTATATAAAGTGCATTAGAAACCTTAAAGCACTATTTAAATATCAGTTATTTTTCACAAGATACCACCCCTGCCCTTTTATAGCTTATAGTCTAGCAAGGTAGGAGTAACACATATACAGCTAGCTGTAATACACAACATTACATTACAATTATATACAATATTACATTATATATCAGAGTAGTACAGAGTAAAGTACAATGTAAGGTCTCAAGAGAAAAAGAGTATCTATTGGTAAACTGAGGCAAATCTGGAAAGGGCTTTTTAGATCCTTCTTAGGACTAGGCATTTCTGCTACTCACTGCCCCAGTGTTGAGTTGATGCTACTGGTTGGGGGTAATGAAGTCAGTGTAGGGGGTAAGGTCTTAAAGCCTAGAACTAGACACCAAAATCCACCACAGGAAATCACCAAAATAAGTATTATTTATACTTTTTAAAAGATAAATATTTGTAGCCATAGAATTTTAGGCAGTTAGTTGACTTTATAAACTATAATTTTAAAAAGTTGAGCCATAGCAAAATTCAGAGGAAAAACAAACAAAACTTAAATAAAAGCAGAATTTGTTAGAGATGTACCTCAACACATGCCTTCTCTCACACAGCTCAACAGCTAGTTTTTATAGTCATCTTTCATACAGTATTATGGTAATATATTCTACCCTTTTCTCTGTAGTCTGAACTGCCGTTGCTTTGGAGTATTATGTATGGCAGGTACATTTTTAACTGCCAGTCTATTCCCAAGGTAGTGGGGCTGGTGGAGGAAGGGCCAGATTTGGAATCAAAGGACCTCAGTTCAAGACCCAGTTCTGCTACTTGTTGCTGCAGTAACTCTGGATAAAGTCACCTAATGTCTCTGTGGCTTCCTTTCCTTGTCTATAAAATAAAGAGGTTGGATTAGGTGATCTCTAAGCTCCATTTTACATCTAAATCCATGTTTATTAAGTAACTGACTGATCCTAATATATGATTCTTCCTTTAAGGATCCATGATTTCATGCCATGCATTCATACTACCTCCCCTGGTGCTGATCAGATGGTTCATTAGAAAAAGCCCTGGTTTTAGAGTCAGAGGAACTGAGATTTGACCTCTGAATACCTTGTTTACCCTGAGCAAGTCACTTAACCTCTATTGCCCTCAGTTTCTCCTTTTATAAAATGAGGCATTTGAACTAGATTATTTCAGCACTAAGACTATTATGATCCAGGTTAAAAGTGTTGACACAGATATAGAATACCTTGATAAAGAAAGCCACAAAATCAGATCTAAGGCCAGATTCCCAGGCCAATACTTTCCCAATACACCATACTTCCACAGTTATGCATACATTTTCAGATTTCAGGAAGGTCTCTGGAGCTATTATGTTTTAGAATAAACTAACATTTCAGATTTCTTCATCTCTAATATTAGAGTGTTAGTGTAGATAGATCCTAAGGCCTCTTCTGCCACACAGGAATATTGTTGACTAAAAAGGGGGAAAAATTAACCTAAAAATTTTGTGTGAGCTCTCTGAGTTTAGGCAGTTAGGTGGTGCAGTGGCTACAGCACCAGGCCTGGAGTTTTCCTGACTCAGGTCTTCCTGAGTTCAAATCTGTCCTTAGACACTGACTGGCTATCTGACCCTGGACAAGTCACTTAATCCTATTTGCCTTAGTTTCTTCATCTGTAAAATGAGGTGGAGAAGGAAATGGCAAACCACTCTAGTATCTTTGCCAAGAAAACCCCAAAAGGGGTCTTGAAGAGTCAGGCATGACTGAAAAATGACTAAACAACCACAAAATCTGAGTTTATATGTATAAAATCCAAATAAATGTCCACGTAGCCATCTCCTTTTCCATCCCTGAATGGAGATAGCTGTTCTATAAATAAAAATAAGTCTATGTAAATTATAATCCCTCTTAATATTTGAGAGACCTTTCTCACAAAGAGGAAGACAAATTGTTGTGACCAAAAAAGAACACTCCACTTATGAATTTACACCTTGAACTGTACCCTAAAGATGCATCTAAAGATGTTACAGTCAGAGAAAATAATGTTTTGAAATTATTCTTTTAAATCATGTTTCTTTCTCCTTTGTTTACTCCTTGACCACTAATTTGGCTTGGCCTTTCAGTTGAATCAAGAATAATAAACCAGCTGTGGGCCACAAAATTTCAGTCTGGAACAAAAGTCACTAAGGCAGAGCTCTCAGCATGACCGGTCAGTTTATTAGGGATGCTGGTGGTCCCTAATCAATTGGGTTCAAGGCCTTCCTCACGATCAGGGACCCCTCTGCTGGAAAAATTGCTTTTATAGTCATTGAGGAAATACCAGAGATAGAATGAGGTGGTACAATTCCATGATTGATGAGTTCCAGAAGCAGGGAAATCTTCTGATTGGCTAAGGGAAATAAATGTCCATAATCACTTTGTGAACAGGCCTTTCATAGGTCATTAGCTACAGGTCATCAACTACAGGCCATCAACTGCAGGCCATCTCAGCAGGCACTTTCTAACGGTCACAAGACTCTGTTAACATTTCAGGGCCTTCCACAGGTCATAAGACCCTAGTGTTGGACCAACAGTATCCTAGGGTTCAAGGAAGTTGTGGTTTTGAAGCAAAGGTCACTAGGGAGTGGGTGGCAGTGATTCACAGGGGTGAAGAGGCAAATCAACCTTATTTCAAGCACTATACTGGGAGTTGGGGTGGGGGTGGAGGGAAGCAGCAATTACATTCTTATCACAGACTTAACTTAATACAGAATAAATCTAGATGATAAATCCTATCCAAATAATATAATCATCAACACATGGAGGATTAATCTTATAACTTATAATAACTCTTATACTGACAGCATTAACTAACAACTAACTCAAACTTAATCCTATTCTATTTAATTCACTAAAAGACCCATTGATACCTGTCAGATCACAATGAACTGAGTAAATGCTGATTAATTGAGTAGGGGTATCAAAATTATCTTCACACAGCTGTTTAACTCTGGGCAACTGAGGACCTCTCTAAGCCTCAATTTTTTTCACCTGTAAAGTGAAAGGGTATGACTGGATGTCTTAAGGCCCTTTAGGACAGTGAAAAGAGCATTGGTTCTATAATTAGAGGATTTTGGGTCCAATCCCACCTGTTCCATTCACTGCCTTTGTCATCCTGGGCAAGTGACTTAATTTCCCTGTTTCCTAACTGCCTCTGTTTCCACATCTGTAAAATGGGAGAATTTTTTTAAAATAATGTTTTATTTTTTCCCCAATTACATGTAAAGACAATTTTTAACATTCTTTTTTTAAAATTTTGAGCTCCAAATTTTTTTTCTCCATCTCTCACCTCGTCCCTTCTTGAGACAGTAAGCAATTTGCTATAGGTTTATACATATACAATCATGTAAAACATATTTCCATACTAGTCATGTTGTGAAGAAGACACGGACCCAAAGGAAAAGAAAACACTAAAAACATAAAGAAAGTGAAAAATAGTATGCTTTCATCTGCATTCAGACCCATCAGTTCTTCCACGGAGGTGGATAGCATTTTCAAATCATCCCCATGAATCCTTGTCTTCAATCATTGCATTGCTGAGGATAGCTAAGTCATTCACAATTGATGATGATACAATATTGCTGTTACTGTGTACAATGTTGTCCTGGTTCAGTTCACTTCATTTTGCATCAGTTCATGTAAGTCTTTCCAAGTTTTCTGAAATCCACCTGTTCATCATTTCTTATAGCACAATAGTATTCCATTACAATCATAAACCACAATTTGTTCAGCCATTCCCCGATTGATAGGCTTCCCTTCAATTTCATTACCACCACGACCACAACAACAAAAAAGAACTACTATCAATATTTTTGTACAAATGTGTCCTTTTCCCATTTTAAAAATCTCTTTGGGATACAGCTCTAGTAGGATATTGGTGGATCAAAGGGCGTGAATAGTTTGATTGCCCTTTGGGCAAAGTTCCAAATTGCTCTCCAGAATGGTTAGATTAGTTCACATCTGTACCAACAGTGCATTAGCGTCCTAATTTCCCCACATGCTCTCCAACATTTATCATTTTCCTTTTCTGTCATATCAGCCAATCTGACAAGTAAGAACTGGTACCTCAGAGTTGTTTTAATTTGCATTTCTCCAATCAATAGTGATTTAGAGCATTTTTTCATAGGACTATAGATAGTTTTGATTTCTTCATTTGAAAACTGCCTGTTTATGTGCTTTGATCATTTATCAATTTGGGAATTACTTGTATTATTATAAATTTGACTCCATTCTCTATATATTTGAGAAATGAGGTCTTTATCAGAGATATTTACTATTAAAAATTGTTTCCCAGGTTTCTGCTTTCCTTCATTTTAATCTTCATCGCAGCAGTTTTGTTTGTGCAAAACCTTTTAAATTTAATATAATCAAAATTATCATTTTACATCTAGTAATGCTATCTCCTTCAGTCATAAATTCTTCCCCTTTCCATAGATCTGACAAGTAAACTATTCCTTGCTCTCCTAATTTGCATATGGTATTACCCTTTACATTTAAATCATATACCAATTTTGACCTCATCTTGGTATATAGTATAAGATGTTGTTTTATACCTAATTTCTGCTATATTGTTTTCTAGCTTTCCCAGCAGTTTTTGTCAAAAAGTGAGTTTTGTCCCCAAAGCTGGGGCCCATCCTACTAGAACTGTATCCCCAAAAGATTTTTAAAATGGGAAAAGTACATATTTGTACAAAAATATTTATAGCAGTTCTTTTTTTGTAATGGCAAAAAATTGGAAACATTCGATTACTATGGTTATTCACTGCTGTATCTTATCTAACTAACCTATTCCACTGATCCATTCTATTTTTTAGCTAGTACTGGTTAGTTTTTGTGATTACCACTTTATAATACAGTTTGAGATCTCTTGTGGTTAGGCCAACTTTCTCCACACTTTTTTTCCATTAGTTCCCTTGATATTCTTGACCTTTTGCTCTTCCAGATGAATTTTGTTATGATTTTTTTCTAGCTCTATAAAATAATTTTTTCAGTAGTTTGATGGATATGGCACTGAATAAGTAAATTAATTTACATAGAATTGTCATTTTTTATTATATTGGCTCAGTCTACCCACAAGCAATTACTATTTTTCCAGTTGTTTAGATCTGACTTTATTTGTGTGAAAAGTATTTTGTAATTCTGTTCATATAGTTCTTGGGTTTGTCCAGGCAGGTAGAGTCCCAGGTATTATATATTATATATATTCAGGTCTCTGCAGTTATTTGAAAAGGAATGTCTCTTTCTATCTCTTGCGCCTGGACTTTATTGGTTACACAGAGAAATGTTGACCATTTATGTAGGTTTGTTTTATAAATAAAGTAGGTCTGAGGTCCTTTCCAATTCTAGCTCTATAATCCTCTAACCGTGGAAGGCCTTAGGCAAGTCACCTTACATTTTTGTGCTCTCATAAAACAGATTGGAATAGACAATGTTGAAAGTCTTTTCCAGTGCTAAGATTTTCCCTAGTCCTTATGTAAAAATGATGCCTCTGATGGCAAGGAACATCAGGGTCTTGAGTGAATAATGAAAGAATCTGTTATAGGAGATAATTTTTTTCCCATTTTAATTAAATCCTTCTTTGTTGCTGGTCAGATTTTTTTTAAAAAGTCTAATTCCTAGTATCAGTTAAATATCTACCAATTTCATTAGGATATGCTCCTTTTCTGGCAAACATTTAGGTATCTCTCCCCATAGTCAGACACACTTCTCCTAATTTTACTTAAATGCTAACTGTTCTTAACTACTTTTAGTTCTAAAATACTACTAAGAGGGGCTAGGGGGTTTAGTGGGTAGAGCACTGGACTTGAAGTTAGGAAAACCTGAGTTTGAATCCTGCCTCAGACATCAGATATGTGACCCTGGACAAGTCACTTAACCTCTATCAACCTCAGTTTTCTCACCTGTAAAATGGGGATAACAATAGCATATACCTCACAGGATCCTTGTGGGGATCAAATGAGGTGGTATAAAAGCACTTTGCAAAACCTAAAGCACTTCTATTAGCTGGTATCAGCAGTAAAATACAACCAAAGTCTTGGCACTCGTATACCCATATGTACATGCATCACTTCAAAAAATAACTATTACATGCCAGAAAAAAACTTTGGAATAAATTACTAAGAGAACTTGGGAAGTTTTATCTGCCTGCCTATTTCTCTTTTCCTTTAGCTTCCTTGTTATAGTATAGTTTTGCCTCACAGCAAGAGTACAATTAATATTACTTTCAGAGGACCCATGTTCAAGGTGTCCCCAAAGTCTTGGTGTAGTTGTAAGCTATTAAGGCTTAAGGACTTAAGCCCTAATAGTTTACACCTGCATCAAGACTTTGTGGACATTTCAGCTTAAATATTAAGTCTTAATAGCTTACAACTGCACTAAGACTTTGAGGACACCCAGGACCAGGGTGTCTTCTTGACAGAGGAACAAAGGGCAGGCTGTTAGGTTTGTTTCCTGCGCTCTTCTCTTTCTCTTCAGTTTCTGCCTGTCTTGGAACCATTATGTAGATTAGTCCTCTAGCCTTAATGAACACCAACATCAAACCTTTCTGTCACAGAGTAGTATCCCTGAAAAGTGAACTCAGCAAGGTTAGACATGGGACCTGTGACATACAGGAGATGAGAAAAGTCTGTCAAAGTAAGCTGTCATCTTTTCTGCAACTTTATAGTCCTAGGGTGTTGCTTAGAGCGTTGCTGGTTAAGTGATATGCCCAGGATCACATAGCCAGTATATGTAAGAAGCCACATTTGAACTTGGGTCTTCCTGGCTTCTTTCAGGCCAGCTCTCTATCTGCAATTTCTATCTATCAGAAAGTTAGGTTGTTCAGTCATTTTTCAGTTGTGTCCTACTCTTTGTGACCTCATTTGGGTTTTCCTGGCAGAGATACTGGAATGGTTTTCCATTTCCTTCTCCAGTTCATTTTACAGATGAGGAAACTGAAGCCAACAGGGTTTAGTGACTTGCCCAGGGTCACACAGTTAGTAAATGTCTGAGGCTGGATTTGAACTCAGGAAGATGAGTCTTCCTGAGTCCAGGGCAGATGCTCTATCCACTGTACCACCTTGCTGCTCTATGAAAAGCTAGCTCTTATTTATTTCATTCTTCTCTTTCTATGTCTGTAGGCAACAGATTCCAGAGAAAAGCCAGAAGAAAAAGAAGAAAACCAAATGGCGTGGGGACCGGGCCACAGGCGCTCACAAACTCCAGTGTGTGATATTGTGACAGGGCCTCAGGGCCTCTTTGCTGCTGTGAATGTGAACTAGAGAGACCCGGTGATGCACTCAACTGCCTAACTGCACGGACAGCTGCTTTTAACAGTGAACCTTGGCCAGAGATCTTGGCACGTCAAGGAAAAAGAAGAGGAGGGTGGGGTGGGATAGGGTGGGGAAGGAAGGAAGGAGGGCAGGGAAGGTAGAGGAAGAGAACCTGCCCTTTGAGGAATACTTGAACTGTGGCCAGTTTCTTCTAGAGGGAATAGGTGGGGAAAGAGGAGGATTTGGTCTGGTTTTGCCAAAAGAGCGACAAGCTTTCAGGTCATTCACAGGATAAGTGGAAATAGCAAGGAAACAAAAGCAGCATCTAAGCCCCTTAAGTGTTGATACAATCCAGTCCCCCTTTTCCTCCTTCCCTCCCTCTGTTGGTGGGTATTTTCTTTTTTAAAAAAACTAAATTGTGTCATTTTGATGTGGACTTGTTTATCCACACAAAAGTATGAAGTATAATAGTTTATGAAATGGCTCCTTTTTTCTCCCAGACCCAATAACTCATTGGTTCTGAACATTGGATTTTTTTTTCTTTTTTGGTGTCTTAAAAATTATTATTATTTTATTAAGGGAGCCAATGCCCACTGCCTAGTGAAATCTTTGGCACTCCTCAGACTTATATAATTCTGTGTCTGGAATTTTTTTTAAACTGAGTTCTCCTAGCAATGCCAAAACTAAATATAACATGAAATTATGGTGGTTTGGAGAGTGGAAATGAAACCTGGCCGTTGCTGGGGATTCCAAGCATTGTGTCAAACCTTGGAGAGGAGCCAACTCCACAATCCATAAACTGGAGAAAATATGATTCTTTTAGGAGAGTTTTCTCTGTTTGGGAATACAGAGGATGAGAAAGAGAGTTGTTTTTTGAAAAGGGCAGAGGGTGGCATGTGCATGCCGAATTTAAACAGCATTTTCACTAAACCTGGAAATGCTTAATGTCAGAGATAAGATTATTGACTTTTTAAGAGATGTATTAATTTATTTTTAGGGCAATAAATGCTAGGTTCAGGATATTCCCCAGGCATGTGAAAGTGGCCCTTAGTTTCTTGGACTTCTGAAACCCATCTCATATGTTTCCTCATGCTTTCCTTTCATTGTCTGTTACTGACTGGAACTGCATCAATTTAGACATCCTACCACATCTCTCCTCAAAGGAGAGGCAGCATGTCACACCGAATAGAGAGCTGGCCTGAAAGCCAGGATGACCTGAGTTAAAGACCTGCCTCTGACACATACTGCTTATGTGACCCTAGGCAAGTCACTTAGGTGACTTCAGTGCACTAGGTAACTCTCTAAGACTCTAAATTGCAAAGAAGTTGCCAACCTGCATTGGTAGAGTTCTCTTACCTGGGATTTCCCTTTACTAATGAAGTAACAGCTCCAGTCTCTCTCCCCTATCTCTCTTCAAAAAAGACACATGAACCTACACTTAGTAATTTGTCTTCTGTTGTACATAAATGTCTATGTATAGGCTGGCTAATGGGGACATGATCCAGAGAGCTCTGGCTAATATGAAATCTTGGAAGAACAAATAAATGTGCAACACTTAATTAAAATAATGCTGCTAAAGGCCAGCAAATTTAATCCCTTAAGGCCAATGTATACTAAATCAAATAAATGGAAAACCTGCTTGGTTCTTCACAGATTTTAGCATCAGCTAGACTTTCTTGGCAGATGTTTGTATTAACCTCTTAGACTGTAAAAGCAAAAATGACCACAAAGCCATCGACATAACTTTTATTGACACATTCCTAGAGGGAGCACATTCAAAGCACTCCAAGATTATGCCAAATTTCCACTTAGCCACTTCTAATAAGGGCTGGGTAATAGTTTGATCCAATATGGAGAAAGGAAGAAGAAGGAAAGTTTAATCCTAATGGGGTAAGAAAGGGAAGAATTGATCGGAGGGTTATAGTTCTCCTCAGAGAGAGCAACACAAGATGAAGTCAATTGCTTTTTGTCCCAAATGTTTAAAATTAGGTGTGTAGTATAGGAACTAGATAGTCCCAAGTGTGTAACCTGGCTATTCTTTGGGGAAAAAGAACTGGGGAGAGGGAACACTAGACTAGAAGTCAGGAGACCTCCATTCTGTTTCTCATCTTGTTAGTCACATGAACTAACTCAACCCAATCACCAGCACCTAGGGACCTAGCTTAATTCTACCACCTAAGGAATCAGATGTGAACAAAACTTTGTTTTAATGGTCCCTATTTCTGAAACCTAAAAGGATCACAGAGAGCATTGTACTTAGTAGTTTTTAGTTTTTCTTTAACATTATGACCTTTTAAAAAACATTAGATAAACAAGGTGCTTTTCAAAACTGTGAGCCCCTTGGCTCCAAACACAATACAAGAACCCCTCTGGGTTTCCATGATAGAAAGAGGTGAAATTGAAGACAATACAATGACTTGTGATGAGGAAAAGTTTCAGAATGGAGAAAGAAACGTTGAATAGGAGTGAGAGTGAGTGAGATATGTAATAGAAATAGAAAGAGCTGTAGGACCAGATGGGAGTCACTGTACACAGACAATACCCAGGATAGGACTCTATCAACCAACAGCTTTGAGCAGGAATGATGATGCTAAAAGTTTGTCAAGGTGCCAAGAATGAACTTTGTTGAGGAAAGGGAATAATTGTTCACCTTTCCTGTTTAATGCTGGTGCTCTGAAAAGGTATGGAGACAGGAGGTGAAGAAGGCATTCCAACATTCCTGGTGGCAAATATGGGTACGCCCAGAGTCACAGTCTACTTCTTTCAGTTTCCATACTCTGGACTCCTAATACAACTTAAACCCACATTGCCTGAGACAGAAACTGCATAAAAGACATCGTGTTGATGAACTGGCTCACTTTACGGCCTCTTCATTTGCTCCAATACAGAATATACTGTGAGCTTGCACCTCCCTTGGCCTCACTTTAACCCATCTATGAAATGAGTAAATAACACCGTAAGGGATTCATTCTGCTCTGGAGACAATGCAGTGCCTTATTGAAAAGAAGTCGCTATTTGGAGCAAAAAAAAAAAAAATGAGAGAAGGATAACATCCTATTACCTTTAGCTTAGTATTTCTTCAACTTACCATAAGGACAAAGTGATGATACTGTCAGCATTGATATTTTTTTTAATCTGGCAAGATAATCCTTGACTAAGTATGCCATTTCGACTTTTCTTTCTATGTTGGTCCCCTGGTAGCTCCCCCTTGGCACCTAAGAACCCTTCTGGGTTTCCAGACTTCCTGTAGAGCAGCCTTCAGCACCACTGACAGCTCCTTTCTTAAAGCTACCTTCTATATTTCTCCTCCCACCTCAGACTACTCCTGTTAATAGCTCTTCTCTGCCTGAGACACAGTCCTTAGCCTTCTCTCTTTATACTCATTCACTTCCTCAGGGAATCATCCGCTTTCATGATCTCAATGGTCAAGCTGTAGGTAGATGATTTCCAGAACTCTGCTCTCCACCTTTTTTTTGGCCTCCCATTCAGAATGTCCAATATAGTTGGGATGCAATACTGCACTTTGCCAGTAGGTGCTCTCATCTAACACATGATATATTCTAGCCTGAAAAATCCCTTGAGTTTGAATCTTCAGGTTAATTGTAACAAAAAAAAAAGTTCCCCATTTTATCTGTTCTATAAGTTTAAAATTCTGTATATCAAGTTTACTTAGGATGAAGGATACTTGAATTATAGAAATAGAGTTCAATCCCATTTTTATGTAATACATTATTAACGAAAATGCCAGTTTTATGAAATGAACATGACTGCTAAAGAACATTTGAATGATGCTTGAGCCTTTTATGTAATTTTTTATTACGTTTTTGTGTATTCTGATTCATTAATAAAGGAAAAAGGAGACACATTGATGTGGTTTTTCTCTCTTCATTATTCAGATAGAAACTCATTTTCCATCAAATCTCTTAGGGTAATATTCCAATGTTCCTTTCTCTAAAAAAAAAAACTTTTTAAAATGACTTTCCATTAACAGGATGTTATTGTATATTAAAGAGTTCATATCCTTACTTAATTACTATGTTTTGCACGGTCCTGTCATCTTTAGCAATAATCCCTTTCAGCTATAAATGTAAAGACTTGGGAGACATTTGAATCATAGACTAAGAAAGAAAGTGTGCCCATTAATCATAGACAGGAAGATCAAAAAAGGAGCCAGCTTTCTCTTATAATCTCTATGAGGCTATCCCACATATTTCTGCCTTATAGCAGAAAATTTTTGCATTCTCTTCCCTTCCTCCACTCTCCCAATACACAAACCCATCAATCCTCAATAATTAACCCATCTACAATGTCCGCTACTTGATTTCTGTAGCTACTCCAGGAGCCAGGAAAATTATAAAATTCAGTTACACCACTGAAATCTGAAAAAAAAACCCATATATTTTAAAGACTTCCAGTCCCAGAACTACTTCCCACTCCCCTCACATAGACATTTGGCCAACTCTCTTCAATAAGCTGATTAAATGCCTTCATCTTCCATTCATTTTAATACCACTTTGCAAAGTACTTTGCAAATGATATTGCACTGAACTTGATTCACTGCAAGGAACTATAGCCCTGAATCAGCAACATATGCTGCTACCATTAGTCTTTATCACAAGAGCATAGCCATTGTAAGTTCATATCCTTCCTGCTGCATTAGAAATATGTGAGTAGACCCCCCTGCACCACCCCAGGACTTGAGGCTCCTCCCTAGGCAATACTTAGAGACTTTCTTAGTAGTGAATCATCAGCACAACTGTAAAGAATCCATTTTATATCCTTTTCTAACCCTGAAAGAGCCTCTGGAGTGCTAACTTGGCAAAACTATAAATTTGCTTCAAACAAAACTTTTACCATAGACAAAAGGATTTCTTATGGTACAAGTTATAGCTAGGCAGGCAATTTTAAATGAACAAAATAGTTATAGATCTCAGCTTAGGAAATGTCCTGCCTAGAGCACACTTGGTTCTGGCTAATTTCTGCCTCCAGTCTTTCTGTCTGGCTGTAGAGTCTTATTCCTGAAAGCATAGGCTAACCAATTTACTATCACCCCAACATGAGTAGCCTGTTCTCTATAGAAACTTGGTTGACTATATCCAAAATTGACTTAAGCCCCAGCAAAAAGCCCAAAAGAGGCTTCTTGTCTGAGATGTGAGTTTTTGATGGCTATGTCTGTTTGCCTACTGCTGATCCCCTGGAAGGAGATCAACGCCCCTTCCCTACCTTCTGTGACATTGGCCTTGCCTGGACCTCCAGTGCCTATGTTCTGTGGTTCCTGATCACTTATCATTGCCATATTTTTCCAAACTGAAATGCCTTTCCTTAGCCACCACTACCCTACATGTTTTCTCCCTTTATAAGAAAGTTCCTTGAAGACAGGATGTCGAAACATAGGTTCATAGATTTAGAACTAGAAAGGATATCAGGTCAATTGAGTTCAGTCTTTTCATTTTATAGCTGAAGAGTCTGAGGCTGAGATAGATTAAAGGGTTTGCCCAGGGTCATAAAGTTTTATGTAGGAGGCAGGATTTGAAGTCTTCCTGACTCCAAGTGCAGTACTCCATTTGTATCCTCAGTGCTTAGGACAGCGATTGACACAAAGGAGCAAAAGACACAAGACCTTCCCGCCCCAGAGCCTTCCATCTTCTACAGTGTGTGTCTCCTAAGGGAAGGCTACCAGAGGCCAGTAGAGCAACTTACACCTATGCCAGCATAAGGCAACTTCTTCCTCGTATTGATCACCTGATCTCCCAGCTGAGATGTAGAGAACCTTCAGTGCAAAGAGGAGCAGGCTTCCTTTTGACCTTAGGCTTCCATCTCCCGCTGCACTTGTTCCTTGAGGGAAGAGGAAGAGGAAAGTCAGTGGGGAGTTTGACATTCAACTCCTGCTGTGCACATTCAACTTCCATGTCCTGCTGAGAAGTTCCCTGTAGCCTTAGGAGGGAAGAGGAATAGTTGAAATGTGATTTCACATATGGGTGTCTGCTTTCCCTCTTGTGGTCCACTTGTCTCCAGCTGAATCTCCAGCCTCCTCTCAGAAGAGGGGTAGCACCATTCACAAATGATGAACATGCTTGAATCTGGTCATACCAATGATTTGGAACCCCTATAGATGATCATCTAAAACCCATTTCCCATCCCCCACCACCCAATTCCCTATTCCCATACCCACCCCCAAGTTCCAACCAAACACCACCCACCCTATGCCCTTTGGAATGCCTGTTCCACAGGCAACAAACGTCCTTTCATCCTAAATCTTTTCCTCTCCTACTTGTTCCATCTTCTAGCTATTACTGAAGCTTGGCTCCCCTCTGATAACACAGCCTCCCTGGCTACCTTTTTCAGTTCTGGCTACACCTTCTCTCCTTCCCCTTGACTCACTGGTCAAAGAAGAGGAGTCAGAATACTCCTTGCTCTCTGTTGACACTTTCAGGTTTTCCCTCTGCCTCTATCACTTGGTAACCTCTCCTCCTTTAAGGTTCATGCAATTTATATCTACCACCCAGTCAAAATCCTAGTGGCTATGGTCTACATAGCTCCAGATCACTCCCCTTCCTTCCTCAATGAGTTCAGGACCTGCCCCACAATTGTCTCCTCTCCATTTCCTGCCCTCAAACATAGAGATCTCAATATACATATTGATTCTCTCTCAAGCACCCTAACCACTCAGTTCCTCAACTTACTCACTTCCCAGGACCTATTCCTCCACTCCATGTTAGCCACACACACAGTCATACCCTTGACCTTGCCATCACCCACAGATAAACTACCTTCATGTTCAAGAATTCAAAAATTCCCTTATGACCACTATCTATTGGCTTTCCACTTCTCCCCCTGCCTTCCCTTCCCAAAACTTGCTCTTCATCCACACTGTTTAATCCCTTGATCCTTCAATTCTCTCAAACTATCTCCCCTGCACTAGCCATTCTCTCCTCTTTTACCCATCTTAACCCCTGGGTGAACGAACCAGTTCAACTCTACACTATTTTCCTTGCTTGAGTCCCTAGCCCTTTTATCATATTGCCAATTGTTGCCTGCCAAGACTAAGTCTTGGATCACTCCCAACATCTACCACTTTCACTCCTACACACATGCTGCTGAATCAAGGTGGAGAAAAAAAATCATGCAACTGTTTGGATTGGGTCCCAAGTTTATTTTACAAAACCTCAAATGGGTACTCACCGCTGCTAAGCAATCCTACTATACTTCCCTTGTCAATTCACTAATTCACTCTTCTCAGTAGCTCTTTCAAATCTTTTCAACCCTCCTCAAACCTCCCATTGTTTCTCTTTCCCCCATCCTCTCAGCTAAAAACCTTGCTTCATATTTTACAGGAAAAAAATTCACCATTCACTATGAACTCCTTTTATTTCCTCTATTCCTCATCTCATATCACTCAGATGCCTTCTGCCACATCTCCTCCTTTACCCCTGTTTCACATGAAGAGTACTCCTTACACTTATACCTCCACAAGCAATCCCATTCCATCCCATCTCATCCAACAGATTGTCCCTTCCATCATCATAATATTATCACTTATTTTCAATTTCTTCCTATTTGCTACTTCCCTTCTTCTTACAAAGCTGCCCATCTCTCTTTCCATCCTCAAAAAAAAACCCACACAATCATTCTATTCCCACTATCATTCCATAGCTTTTCTGACCTTTGTGGCTAAACTCCTTGAAAAGACAGTTTGCAACGGGTGCCTCCACTTTCTCTTCTCACTCTTTTCTCAATTCCTTACAATCCAGCCTCCAACTTCAACATTCTATTGAAACTGTTCTTTCCAAAGTTGCCTATGATCTCTTAATTGCCAAATCCAGTGGTCCTTTTGGGCCTCACTGCAGCCTCTGATACTATTGATTATCCCTCTTCTCTTTGATACTCTCTTCTCTCTAGGTTCTCAGGACACTATTCTCCCCTGGTTCTCCTCCTATCTATCAGACCACTCCTTCTCGGTATCCTTTTCTGGATCCTCATCCACATTATGCCTCCAACCTTAGATATCCCACAGACCCCTTCTTCCCTTAGGCCATCTTCTTTTCTTCCCTTATACTACTTCACTTGGTGATCTCATCATCTCCCATGGATTTAATTACCAACTCAATGCAATGATTTTTAACCTGCTCTAATCTCTCTGCTGACCTCTGTGTTGGTAAGCAAAATGGGCTCTTAGCACTTAGTTCAACCAAGTGCCCTTGAAGAGTTCAGCTTTTGTTTCCTTTGAGTAATTCACTGTATTTCATTGAGTCTTACTAAATGCTAAGCCCCAGGCTCTAATCTCTATTAGGTGTTAACCTAACCTATGTGGATGTGAACCTCCCAGGGTCCTAAGGGAAGGGGCTAACTCAAGAGCCAATCAAGAGCCAAGCTAAGTTCTGGTCATTCAGATGACATCTGAAACTCTATAAGAGGAGAGAACACAGCTTGGAGATTGAGACTTGTCAGAGCCAGTGACAGCTACAGCTACAGCCGAAGCTGCAGACAAAGCCAAAGCCGAAGCCAAAGGAGCTGAAGAAGCAGGAGCTGCTGGTAGCAGGGCTGACCCGCATGTGGACCAGGAAGTGCTGAGCAAGGGCTTGAGGCCAGTGGGTAATCTTCTTACTGGAGGGGGGAAGCACGAATATGATTTGGTTTAATGCCATCATGTTTTTCTGTAACCTCCTGGTTAGTTTTGTGAGGTGGACTTATTGGGCCTGGAAGCTTTTTGACCAGGATATCAAAATGGGGACACAGGCTCATGGATCTGCTGCTTTGGAGCTTGAATAAATGCTTTAATTCTTCTGCCTTCTACTTAGAGAATTCCTTATATCCTGCGGTTCTGAACCATTCAGACATATATGATTCTCTTTGAAATCATAAATTCTGCCTTCGTAATATAACCTCACACCCCCAACTGCTTTTCAGACATTGAAAACTGGATATTCAGTAGACATCTTAAAATCAACATGTCCAAAACTGAACTCATTATCTTCTCCGCTCCTAATTTCCCTATTACTGTAGAGGACAACACCATCCTCCTCGTCCCTGAGGCTCAGAACCTAGGTGTCATCCTCAACTCCTTACTATCTCTCACCTCCCATATCTAATTTGTTGCCAAGGACAACAACATCTTTGCAACATTTCTCAAATATATCCCCTTCTCTTTTCTAACACTGCCACCATTCTGTTGCAGGTTCTCATCACTCCACCCCGAGAAGTTCGGCCTGCCTCAAGTCTCCTCCATTCAGCCATCAGGCACAAATCTGATCATGTTATCCACCTACTCAATAAATTCCCTTGGCTCCCTATCACCCCCAGGATCAAATACAAAATCCTCTGTTTGGAATTCATAACCTAGCCCTCCCCACCACCACCACCTTTCTTACTTTTCTTTCACCTTTATTACACTTTTCTTACTCCCTACCACACCACATATTCTTCAATCCAATACCACTGGCTTCCTTGCTATTCCATGAGCAAGACACTCCATCTTTCAGCTCCAGGCATTTTCTCTAGTTGTTTCCCATGCCTAGAATGCTGTCCTTCCTCATCTGTCTGGCTTTTGCCTCTTTTTCTTTTTCTTTTCTTTTTTTGCCTATTTTTCTATCCTTGGTGCTTAACACAGTTCCTGGTATATCTTAGGTGCTTCCTAAATGTTTATTGATTGACTGACTTTATTAACTAGTAAGCACCTAATAGTTGCTTTTCATTCATTTGTTCACTTGCCTAGTTTTTGAGCCAATGCCTTATGTTGTTGTTGACTGAGTATGTGCTCCCTAAATTAGTTGTTCACCTAGCTTTCAAATCCTCATGGCTTCCAGTCACTTGACTGTTCCTGTTCCTATTCTTGGTCCCTAGTTTCTTACATATTTATGGACAAGCTTTATAAGGTTTTCATCTAAATCCATGTTGAGATGTGGTCAATAAATGTTCTTCATCAACATGGTTGTTCCTGTGTGAATGGATAGCCAAATCTCTGAGTGAGGATAAGCATATGGTTATCTATATCATATGTAAAAATAACATATTATCTATATGTTATATGCATATGTGTTTAGATATAGAGAGATAACATATATGTATATTAGATGTAAGCAATGTATATAAAGTTCTGCTTCTGCTTACCTTACTTTGTTCCGGGTTTTGTTGGTCTTTCTATTTAATCAACATTTGGATATAAATTCTGGAGGAGGGTTTCTTTAAGTTTATAGATTACAGGAAACTCTCCCAAGTAGTAAAATGCCAAGTAGGTAGGAATATCATTCAGGAAGTTTCTCCAGGGCCATTTGAGTGGGAAATTCTAGTCCCACATGAACTCCCAGAAAACATAGGGCTTTCTCCAATGGAATAAGGATGTGGAGTGAACTGGAAGTCATCTCTCTCATCTTCAGGTGTGAAACCAAAACTGTCCTGGATAAAAATTCTTCCATGATTCCCTTCAGCAAATAGGGAAATCCAACTGGAAATCAAGACAAAATCTTTCTGTGTGTCCCTTCAGTATGCAGGGCAGTCAAGAGATGTCTTGTACACCTAGGGTAATCTCACTGGATACCCTACCAAAACAAATTCTTTGGGGTTCCTGCACACATAGGGCACCCAAAATTTCCCCAATGAATCCCTGCCAATGCAGAGGGCAATGCAAATGGAGCTCAAAACTCACCCAACAATACAACAAACAGACTTAATTCAAAAAGAAAGAAGACAAACTTAAATGAGCCCCAAGCATGTGTGGGATTTCTAAAGTAGAGATTAAACACCCAAGGTTGGTTGGAATCAGCCCCTCAAAATTTACATGAGATCCTCAAAATGAAGGGCAGTTAGGTGGCATAGCGGATAGAGAAGCGGGCTTGGAATCAGGAAGACCTGAATTCAAATTCAGCCTCAGACACTTACTAGTTGTGCAACACTGAGTAAGCCACTTAACCTCTGTTTGCCTCAGTTTCCTCAACTGTAAAATATTTACATAACAGGGCTGTTATGAGGATCAAATGAGATATTTGGAAAGTGCTCAGCACAGAGCCTGCCATATAGTAGGAGCTATGTAAATATTTATTCCCTTTCCGTCTCTCCTCACCCCCCACACGTAACATTAAGGAGCTGCTGCTGGAACAAGGAACCTTGGCTCTTGTACCTCTTCCTTCTTCACTAAGGGGCAGATTCGATTTGAACCCAGACATGCTCTCCAGCTAAATTCAGTCCTGGAGGAGCCTGGCCTCTAATGAGAGGTGTAAGTCTCCTCTTCCTACCTCTTTAGCTAGTTAAAGCCCCACCTTGGTGCCCCAAGCACACATTATTTAAAGCTTAGGTTAAGTTAATGTCTAGGTTTCCCCAAAAGGCAGAGTAAAAAGATATTCAATGTGTAGTATAAATCAGGTATATCCAAAAGAGTCACTAAACAGAAAAGACAGCATGCCTTGATAAAATGACTTTCAACATGATTCAATAACTTCACTTATTACTACTATTACAATCTGCTAGAGGACTAGTATGTAAGCCTCATCAAAACATGCAGCAGTTTACAGAACTGCTAATAAGGCATTTCCTATTTCCCCTGGGCTCCCTTGAAGTTCACGTCTTCTTGGACAAGCAGACCCAGGTCATGGCCTCCTCTTCCTCCTGTGAATGTTCACCTTCTCTGGTGAAGAAATGCTCTCAGTCAGTTTCATTCGATGGACCCACTACCTTTGAAACTTTCAAACCCATAGGGTAACCTCTAAATTGAATACATCCACCTTGAATTTGATTGCTGTTCACCTACTCAAGAAAGGAAACATAAAGTGGAAAAGTCAGCCAGGGACCCAATCATAATCTCCTGTAGCAGAGTTTCCTTAGTCTAGTTGTCACATGATAGGAGCTGTCAAGGTGCCATGACGAGGAAAGGGCAGCTCATCCCTCACCCCTCACCTAAGATCGTGCCAGCCAGAAGCTATTTTTCCTTTAAACTGACACCGAATCCTGTCCAATGGGTTTTTTTTGCATCATGCCAGAGCCACTATTTCTTTCAGTGCTGGACTACTACGTAGCTGGCAGCAGCCAAGAAGTCTTTCATCCTCAAAGTCCTAAGTGTTAATTATCATGTTCCTGTAGTTCTCAGACATTTCAAGGGAAGTTCCAGAGTTCGACTTCCTGAGATATCCCCTATAGACCAATTCAACTTCCACTACATTTGTTATTGTGAGGTAGGAGTTTTCGTTGTTAAATGTGCCAAAGCTAGAAGTAGTGAAACTTTGGACAGAGAGGCTTGGAAGGAGACACAGAACAAAAGCATGTTTTGTTTGTCATCTCATAATTTGTTTGGTTCCACTTTATTAAAAGTTAAGGGTTTTATGTAAGAATTATATTCATAATTTCATGTGTTTATTTGATCAGGTTTCTACTAAGTTTACAAAAAGAGTAAAAATAAAAATTTCAATTAAACGAGTCTTTATATTCAGCTCCAGAGAACCCTTTGTTTATACTTCTCCATTCCAAAATATTGCCCAGTTATTATAATCCCCTTTTGTTATTGTTGTCATTTAGTCATGTCTGACTCTTCATGACCCTACTAGGGGTTGTCTTGGCAAAGATAATGGAGTGGTTTGCAATTTCCTTCTCTAGCTCATTTTACAGATGAGGAAACTCAGGCAGAGTTAAGTGACTTGTCCAGGGTCACACAGTTAGGAGGTGTCTGAGGCCAGATTTAAACTCAGGTCTTCCTGGCTCCAGGTCTGGTGCTCTATCCACTGTACCTCCTAGTTGCTCTACCTATAAAGCTCTTAAATTCGTGATCCCATGAATTCTTTGTTTCTTGCCTCTGAATCTGTTATGTAACATTGATTTTTAAAAAATTCTTCCTGATCCCATAGGAACTCAATTTTGTTTTTAATAATCTTTGTTCTAGGACTTTTGAAAGTTTGAGTCAGAGTATGCTTATCTGTTGATTGCCCTTTCTTTACCTACTTGTATGTGTCCATTTAAGGGCTCTAACACATTAATTAAGCATGATTTTCCTTGTAGACTTCATGTTGCTTTTTTCCATTTATTATGCTTGTTTATCTTTTCAGTGCACTTTCCTTTCATTGTAGATCCCGCTAGCTTTCTAGTCTAGAAGCTGAAATTTATTAATCATTAGTACTCAAACACCCTTGGAATCCTTTCTATGAGTAGGATCCACATTGGACATCCCAGAATCCTCTGGCACAGCCGCTATTGGCTGTGAAAGGCTAGAAAGACCTTTTGGCAGATGGCTTCACAGTTTTACCCTTGTATTGCTACAAGAATTTCAGATGGCTCACATCCACTTTGGACTGTATGGCATAGTAGGAAAAGCACTAGCCTGGAAGTCAGGAGACTCAACTGACACTGTGTGACCTTGAACAACCCCTCTCATTTCTCCAAGCTCCAGTTTCCTCATATGGGGATAATAATGGGGATAATAATACTAGCACCATCTCCCCTCCTATGGTTGTTATGATGAAAATACTTTGTAAACCTTAAAACTACATTTAAAAAAAACTCCCTGGTCCCAGTGTTTGTCTACAACTAATTTGTTGGTTTAGTTGAGAATATCTTGTGCATTTCTTGCTATAATATAATCTAACCCCAACAACACTTCAATGAACAAAAACTTTGGGAACAAAGTTTCTGGTTTTTAAGCACTATTGACCTAGGAATGGAGGAAGCTAGAGGAAAATCAGATCTCCTCTAGCACCATGCCATGAAGGTGATAGCTGAAAAGAGGCAATGGGACTATTATACAGCCTCAGTGGAAGACTGGAGCCTGAGCTGGCTGAGACAAGGGCCACACTTTTGGATCTCACAGAAGTAGTTCATCAGAGAGAAGAGAACGTATCACCCATGACAGAACTGCCTGCAGCTTTGACTGAGCAGAAAACCATTCTAACCAATGGGTTTGGCAGCCACAAGCCTGCCTAATAGGAAGGGGTGAGTTGGGAGGTGGGTCGATGAGAGAAAAAGGTAGAAAATACAGCATGGCTTAGTAGAGAGAGTGATGGACCTGCAATCAAGAAGACGAGTTCAATTTCTTCCTCAAACATTTACCTAGCTGTGTGATCCCCAGCAAATTACTTAGCCTCTCTCAACCTCAGTTTCTTCATCTGTAAAATAGGATAATAATAGCATTTTCCTTAAGGTATGCTCCAACTAGCTCCTCAGCAGATGGTTAAATTTTCAATGGGAGCAGTTACATGAAAATTGTCAAATGCTGTAAGATAGGTCTCATTTTATTGTTTTGTTGATTGTCTAGACTAGATGATCAGTCAGCAGACTACGGCGCATAGGCCAAATCTAGCTCATTCTTAGTTCACTCATGCCAAAGCAGGCTGCAGGAGACTTGGCCCTCAGTCCATAGTTTGCTGACCCAGGTCTAGAAAATCTTAATAATGCAGATTAAAT
Organism: Trichosurus vulpecula; assembly: GCF_011100635.1. NCBI lineage: Eukaryota > Metazoa > Chordata > Mammalia > Diprotodontia > Phalangeridae > Trichosurus > Trichosurus vulpecula. The sequence goes on along the minus strand of NC_050574.1, from coordinate 321,234,781 downwards.
CTTAGAAGCATGTGGTGCATACAACTTTTTTCAGAGAGCTAGTTGTTAAATATTTACTAGCTCACACCTTCGTTTACCTCACAGGGTTGCCATAAGATCCAAATTATGTATGAAGTGCTTTGTAAACTTTAAAGCATTACAGAAACATTAGGTTTTATCATTATTATTGTAATTATTATTAGGTATGGCATATTAGAACACATCCCTATGCCTCCCATATTGTTTCTATTTCTAGTATTGGTTCTGATGCCATTCTCTTTTACTGGCTCATTATCCTCCTTCTATGCTCTTTGAGCAGATATACATCAAAGTTCTCTCCCCAGCATGCCTCTCTACGTACTCTCTCCCTTGGCAACATCATCAGCTACCATTGCTTTAATTAACACTTCTTAACCAAATGACTACAAAATCTATATATCTACATAGAGAGATATTTTTAGTAGTACTGTGTGTGTATGTGTGTGTGTGTAGTTGTTCAGTGGTTTCAGCAGTCAGGTCTGACTCTTTGTGAACCCATTTGGGGTTTTCTTGGCAAAAATACTGGCGTTGTTTGCCATTTCCTTTATTTTATAGATGAGGAACTGAGGCAAACAGGGTTAAGTGACTTGCCCAGGGTCACACAGCTAGTAAGTGTCTGAGGCCAGATTTGAATTCATGAAGATGAGTCTTCCTGATTCCAAGGCAGGCACTCTATCTGCTAACTACCTCTATGTGTGTATAAGCATGTGTGTGTGTGTGCATGCACACACACACACTTATATCCATATATATCTAGTTCTTCATGTCCAACTGCCTGATGAAAAACTCCATTTGGATGCCCCTCAAAGTCAACATGTCAAAAACTAAACTCATCATCTTCCCCCAAAATTTACTGCTACTCCCAACTTCTCTATTTCTATTGAAGGCATCACCTTTCTCTCAGTCATCCATGTTTGAAAGTTCAGAATCATTATAACTATTTCTGCTTTCCTTTGCCCCGCAAATAATCAGTCGCAAAGTCCTTCAACTTTGTCTCAATGATACCTCCCTTTGCCCTAGGGAGAGAGAAATTTGCTTGAGTAGGATATTGAGAAGTTTTGTGTTGTTTTTTTTTTTCTCATTTTCCTCTAAGCAACCAAGGAAGATTGACCTTGACTCTTCTATTACAGAAATTGCCAAGGAAAAAAATTTCTGAGTACCACCAAATACAGTGGCCACCTGTCTTTTTTAGTTTTTCATATCTGTCGCTTCTTTGTTTATTTTAGGTTTTATTTTGTTGGCAACTTCATACAGTATTCATATGGTAGTTTTAATGAAATCCAGTTGTTTCCTATCTCAATACTTGAATAGATTAATGATTTCAGTGGCATGGGTGGGGACAGGCACAATTAGGAATAGGATAAGCTAGGTTATGAGAACTGAGAAAGTGTGATTGAACTAGAATCCCAAAAGGATTCCCTGCAAAAATACGCCTGACAGCTAGCTATCCAATCTCTGCTGCAAGACTTCAGATGAAGGGGGCCTACTACCACCAAAAAAAAAATCCATTCCATTTTGGACAATTCTTTTAGGGAATTATTCCTGATATCTAGTCTAAAACTGCCTGTTTGAAATTTCCACCAATTTCTCTGATTCTGTCCTCTAGGACCAAACAGAATAAGTTTAATCCCTCTTCCACAGGAACACCTCAGATTCTTGAGAACAGTTATCATGTTCCCCTGGAGTCTTTTCTTTTCCAGATGAAAACACACCCAATTTCTGTCCTTATATGACATGGACTGAAGGCCTTTAGGATCCTAGTTCACTTCCTCTGGACATTCTCCAGCTTATTGTGACATTAAAAAGTTCAAGAGACATAATTTCTGGGTAGTCATTGTATTAATAACGCTAGCATTTTAATAAAAAAAAAAGTCAATGGCACTCTTGAATGCCAAAGACCCTCTTAGTAGTGGGCTCGAGGTTTATATGGCCTTGGAAAAGTGGGTGTTCCAGAGGGTGGCAATCAACTCTGATTGGTTAACAAGTAATGAGAGAGAATGAGTATTATAATGAGGGTCTGAGAGTGACATCATATCACTCTTCAACAGAGAGACTACCCCAGACCACCCCAAGCCTTGAATCCAGACAAAGGATCTATTTCCACCCAACCTCAATCAAGTGGAATTCACCTTAGGAGATTCCTCCTAAGGTTGGGTAGGGTGTGATAGAAGAGAAAATTAGTTCAACCTTAAGAGATTGAGTTTTTGAAATGAGGACTTTAGAAAAAGGGAGAAACTTGGATCTCCCCAAATCATTGGTTATTAATAATCGTTTCTCTAATTATCAATGACTCTTTTAAGTGGCAGCACCAAAATTGAAGACAGTGTTGCAGATGTAGTCTTGAGAATTGTATGCTTGTCCTCCATTTTCGAAGAGGACCATGGCGTCAGGGAAACAATGACATGAGCTGCAGTTGACTGATTTGAGTGAGGGAGGGCTGTGCAAGGTCACCAGCCTCACTTTCTCCTCCAGAGCCATCTGGGTCTAGTGGCTAGATATCAATCAGGACGACTGGAGATGGCCCAGGATGCTTTGGGAGAGCCTGGCCCTTTCAGGCTAAGGTCTTTTCAGGTGCTCACTTAGAGTGAGGTAATGCCCATTCAGTGAACAGGACTCTTTAAGAACTGAATCAAGGAATGGCCCATTTAATTAGAAAAAGAAAAAAAAATCAAGCTGGCAGGGGGAAGACCCTCAGGGTTGCTGTTCCAAAGAGAAACAGTTACCATTGACATTCACTCTAAGCCAGGAGGTCTTGGGAATAGTCACAGAATAACTCTGTTATTTCCTGCATAAAACTCATATTTGGTATTAGAGACAGATACTAGACTTGGGATTTTATTGGTACCCTGAATTCCTAGATGAGGAGACTCCCTCACAAATGTATTTTCTCTAAATCTTATAGTCTTATTCAGTGGCCAAAAGCACTGAGGGGTTAAGTGACTTTCCTGGAGTCAGCTAATATGGGCCAGAAGAATGACTTAAACTCTGGTCTTTCTGACTTCAAAGCTGGCTCTCCATCCGCTGTGCAGCACTGTGTCCTATTTGGTAATGTATAAGTAAAATTAAGCTTCAAGATTATATCATCTTTTTCTAAATAACATTTTTTCAATTACATGTAAAGACAATTTTTAACATTCATTTAAAATTTTTTGAGTTCTGAATTATCTCCTTCCCTCCCTTCTTTCCCTCCCCCTCCCTAAAAAGTAATAATTTAAAATAGGCTATAAATTTGCATAGATTATATCTTTTACACAGCAGCATTTTTCTAAGGATAATTCCACCCACACTCTTATCAAATACAACCATCACTCAGAGTTCTATGCTGGTGGAAAAACCACTGGATATGGAGTCAAGTGATCTGGGTTCAAATGCTGGCTTAACAATTTCTTAGCTGTGTAAGCTTTAGGAATTTGTTCTACCTCTCTGGGCCTCATGTTTCCCCATCTGTAAAGTATGAGAGCTGGATTAGATGATTAGATGATTTAAGGTATCTCTCTCTCTCTCTAAAAGATCAGATGATCTTTTATGATCTATGAGAGATTAAATAATTTCTAAGTGCTCTCTCAACACTAAACCCTAAGGGGTTTAGTCTCTTCCCTAATGCTTTTGGCTTCAGTCTGTATGTGTTCCCCCCACTAGCCAGTGGCTAGCCACTCAGTTCCATTTAACCAGTTAATGTCAATTAACATTTACAAAGCAGTGTTTACATAGAAGATACAGCAAGAACAGAAACACAAATATTTCCTTCTGACACCTTGGGAACCCACTTTCCTCTTTACCATCTTAGTCCTTGGGGAGAGCAGGATCAGACAATGCAATTTTTACAAAGCACTGGGACCACCAACAACTTCATATGCTAATATTGTATTGATTACCAGGATAAATCCTCATCTTAGCTACCCCTTGGCTGGGTCCCAAAGGTCTGCAGTTGTTCCTCATTCCTTGAAGCATCTGTGCTAGGCTAGCTACAGCACCCATCATCAGCTTGACTCCTAACCCCCAGGTGGCTCTTTTTCCTAACGTTTTGAAATTCACAAGGTAATAGTCTCCAGATTAATCTGCTTCACCTATAATGAAAGAGCAAACGCTGAGACGAAGATCCAAAGCCCATATTCACAGGCCGCATGTTGGCCTTGAAGAGAGGGGACCCAAGATCCCTCCCCTTAAGTATCATCTCTATCTCTGACCACTGTTAGCCAGCACAAAGAGCTGAGGCTTTTGCCTTATGAAAGCACTAGCCAACTCCCAGTCAATCAAAAAGGCTCCTTCTCATCCAATGATTAGCTGACTAATTCCACAATGTCATAAATGCTACAACATCTCTCCAAGGCACTTCCATTAAAAATCAACCTGCTGTAACAACAGTGTAGCTAGCAGCTGTTTTGGGGGTGAAAGACCAACACAAGACCAGCAACAAGAAGGCTGCTAGCCCAAGTTCTTTGATCTGCTTTTCTAAGGAAAGGAACTTTAAGGGGTTAATAATCTCAGTTTATTTAACCATACATATGTCATTCACTTAGTTCAGGGGGAAAAGATCAGCCCCCTGAACTTCAAGGCAAATACAAACAAAACTTACAAACATCGACAAACCTTGTCTGATTCAAATCACAATTCACAGTTACCAGAGAAGCACCAACATCTATCTGGGTTACAAAGCGGGGGGTGCGGTGGGGTGGGGTGGGGGGGTGAGTCTCCTCACCCATGTTCTTTCAATGACTGTACCCCCAAAAGTCAAAGCCCAACCTTGAGTGTTATATACCTGTCTCAGGGCCCTGGGGCACTTGATTACTTCGGTCCTGAGAAGCACTCAAAGAACAGTGAAAAGTCCCATTTAGGGTGTGGGAAAGTTAGTTAATCCATAGTACCACCATATACAGGGTGTCCAATCAATGACTCCCAATTGCTGAGAAACATAACAAGACGATCCCACTTTACCCGCTCCACTCAAACAAAGACCAGAATCATTAAAGGCACTTAAGAGAAGAACAGCAAAAAGCCCCACCCTGATTACAACTACACCTGCCTTGTCCAGAAGCAGGCTCCCTAATCTCTCTTTGTGACATCAGTGTCAATCAGTGCATACTCATAAGGACTAGACTCAGTGGCCAGCCCCCATAATACTCCCAATAGTAGAACATGTGCTCCTTGAGGGCAGGAACCATTTCTAGATTTTTTTGTATTCCTAACACCTGTCCCAGTAACTTGCACACAGTAGACAATTAATTTTTATTGTATTGGATTCATACCTGGATGTTATACATGTTTTCTTGGAGGAATTATTTAGGACTATCAAATCCAAATCTGTTAGGGAACGATGATGATGGTGATGATGATGATGATGACGATGACGATGATGACGTCGACGACAACGATGATGACAATGAAGAAGATATAGCATTTATTAAGCACTTACTATTTGCCAGGCACGATGCTAGTCTGTGATTACTGCCACAGATGGGATCAAGGGCAAGGTGAAGCATTAGCTTTAGAAAGCATCTCTTCCTTTGACACTGAAGGAAGAGGGAAGTAATAGGTATAAAGAGGAAGATATGTTAAGGTGAAGATAATACCTAGCTGTGTCAAAATCATTATCACTGTCAGGAACTGGGTTGCTTCTTTAGTCTCATCTTCAGGAAAATCCAAGTTCAAATCTTTCCTCAGACAATTGCTAGCTCTGTGACCTTGGCAAGTCACTTAACCTCTATCAGCTTCATTTCCCTCATCTGAAAAATGAGTTAATAATAGCACCTATTGAATACGGTCATTGTGAAAATCCAATGGTGGGGTGAGACATGTAAAGCATGTTGTGAACATTAAAACAATATAGAAATGCTAGCTATTGCTATCGTTACTGTCATACATATTTACATAAGACTTCAATGTTTAATGAACATTTTACTGAAAAAGGAGAGTAACTAGCAATCTAATGATATAATAGATGTAAAATAGTAAGTGAGGTTATCCCCAGAGTAAAGAGAAAGGGGAAAGTTAGGAATTTGAGGAAAAAAGTAAACAACTAAGGACAGCTATTTCCAGAAGTATGTTAACAATTCTTTTAATAGACTATAGTGACCAGCTGAAGAGTTACTGAAGAAGAACTTGTTAGAAGTTGTTCAACATAAACATGCAACGTGTAAGCTTAGCATGGTAAGCCAGTCTTAACAAAGGTACAAGAGGGCAAAGGAGCCTCTCCTGAAATACAACCAGAAGGAGGCTGAATGGTCTGAGTGAGTGTTCATTCTAACAATAACAGAATAGAGTGAGTGTTTGGGATGAGAGAGAGGCAACAGATTCAAGAAATTGTGTTTACAGATAGGGAACATCAAGTTTAGATCTTAAAAGTGTAGGGCTTGTTGAGATAAGGTCCTGGGTATTTCTAGTTCTCCCTGTACCTCACTGCCATTAACAATAACTGATAACTAAATTTCTACACTCTGGTAAGGTGAGGTAGGAACTGATACTTGTTTAAAGCTTTAATATTTGCAAAGCAATTTATATACATTATTTTATTTGATCCTCAGAACAATCCTGCAAGACACATACTGCAAATACTATTATCTCCATCTTACAGATGAAGAAATTGAGGCTTAGAAATTGAGTAACTTGCCTATGGCTACAAAGCTAGTAAGTGTTAGAAACGGGATCTGAGGTTAGGTCTCTCTGGCTCCAGGTCCATCGACAAATAGACAGACAGACAGATAGGTGATAGATATATAGGTACATAGATGATAGATAGGTAGATAAACAGACAGACAGATAGATAGATAGATAAACAGACAGAGTGAGCATTTAAGTCTTAACATGTGCTAGGCACTGTGCTAGGCTGTGAGAACTATCACAGATGGGATCTAAGATAAGGTGAAGGACTGGCTTTAGAGAACATCTCTTCCATTGACACCAAAAAGAAAGGAGAAAGGATATAAAAAGCAAAGACATACATAGAATCAAAATAAGAGGTAGAAGCAATATACTATGCATCAGACTATTATAAACAAGTACAAGTTGCAATTATGTTTTCAGACAAAGCAAAAATAAAATGCATAATTTTAAAGAGATAAACAAGGACATTACATTATGCTTAAAGGAACCACAGACCATGAATCAGTATCAACATTAAATTTATTCTCCAAATGGCTAATCATCTAAATTCATAAAGGAAAAATTAACTGAATTTCAAAAAGATATAGGTAATAATAAATAATAGAAGGATGCTTTAATGTTCCTCTTAATTGGACAAATCCAACATAAGGATAAACAGAAGAAGAGGGAAGAAACTAATAATCAACAAAATAAAAAATGAGCAAGGTAAAAATAACATCAGACAGAACCTAGAGATAATATACATCAACTAACTTAAAACACAAAAGAAAGAGAGGATTCCCTTAAAAATATAAAATATCCAAGCCAAAAGAAGAGCAAACAAAATGAAATAATTTGATCTCAGGAAAGGAATATAACTAGCTATAAAGGAACTCCTAAGGAGAGGGGAATTCCCAGTCTGGATGGATTCAGAGAAAAATTCTGTCTAACCTGCAAAGAATAATGACACCTACACTCTGCAAAATATTCTGTAAAATTGAGAAAGCAAATATGAGAAAAATACAGTCCTAATACCTAAACCAGTGCAAGATAAAGCAAATAAAGAGAACTATGGATTAATATAATTAATCTCAATTCAACATTTTTAAAATAAAATCCTGAAATAAGCCTATAGCAATTTATTTTTAAAATCATTCATTATAATCAAGTTGGATTTATATCAGAAATGAAAAGATGGTTCAACATTAGGAAAATAGCTAACATAATAATATTAAAAACAAAAACATCCTAAACTACATGATTATCTCAATAAATGCAGAAAAAAGTCTTTGGCAAAGTACAACACACTTATGCATTTTTAAGCCCTAAAAAGTATAAGGAGAGAGGGATAGTTTTGATATGATAACTATCTCTCTAAAACCAAAATCAAACTACACGCAATGGGGAAATAATAGACGCTCCCCCTTTCTCCAAATATGTTATATAGTGTTTTGACATACTAGCAATATAAATTTTAAGAAAAGAAATTCAAGGCATAAGGATTGGCAAAAAGGAAATAAAACTATATTTGCTGATGACATCATGGCTTATTTAGAAAAATCCTAGAAACCAGCCAAGAAACTGAGATAATAGCTTCAGTGAAGTTATATGCTACAAAATAAACATAAAAATCCATAGCATTTCTCAATAATAACAAATCCAGGAGGTAATAATAGAAAGGTAATTCTCATTCAAAATAACTATGCAATTCATAAAATATTTAGTAGTTAATCTAATAAAGTATTCTCAAAACCTATATAGTTTTTAGTAGAAAATAGTCCTCAAAGAAATAAAAAGAACAGCTTAAATAAATGGAGTAGTCAGTGCTCATGGCTGGGCCACAGCAATGAAATAAAAATGACAATATTATCAAAGTTAATTTATAAATTTAGTGATATTATAATTAAACTACCAAAGTAATACTTTGCGGAGCTAGATAAATTAATAAAATTCATTTGGAGGAACAAAAAGGTCTACAGCAGGGTTTCTTAACCTGGGGTCCATTAACTTTTTTCAAAATATTTTGATAACTGTATTACAATGTAATTGATTTCCCTTTTAATCCTATGTATTTTATTTTATGCATTTAAAAACATTATTCTGAGAAGTCAATAGACTTCACCAGACAACAAAAATGGTCCATGACACCAAAAAGGTTAATAACTCTTGATACTTTAAGGGAAATGATGAAAAAGATGAAGAAAGATCAGCATTTCCAGTCTTCAAACTATATGATAAATTAGTAATCACCAAAACCATTTGGTAGTGGTTAAAAAATAGAAAAGAAAATCAATAGAACGGACTAGATAAGGAAGAATCAGAAATAATGGAACTCAATAATTCAATGTTCAGTCAATCCAAAAGCATACATTAGCTACAAAAGCACTCCATGTTTGATTTCTGGAAAAACAAGAAAGCAGTCCAGCAAGAGAAATTAGCCTTAGACCAATATCTACACTGCATTTCACAATAAATTCAAAATAGATATGTAACATGAATATTGACAATCATACCATTAAAAAAGAAAAGAAGAAGATTATATGTATTTCACATCTATAGGGAGGAAGTGAATTCTTAACAAGGGATAGATGTAATTGTAAAAAATAATATGGGCAGTGTTGGTTACGTGATATTGAAGCATACTAATGTATCTAAGATAAGAAAAGAAGTGGTTGACGGGAGGGAAAAAATCGTAATGAATATCTCTCATATGAGTCTGGTATTCAGTTGTCTATATATAAAGCCTATAGATATTTCACACTGGATAAATGGTCAAAAGATACAAATACTTCTTAAAAGAATTGCAAACTATTAACACCCATAACAAAGAATGCTTCAGATCACTAATAATAAGAGAAATACAAATAAAAACAATCCTGAACTTTTATTTCACACTCAGAAAATCTACAAAGATGACAAAATATGAGTATGGTCAGTGTTAGAAAGGCTTTGGGAAAACAGGCACAGTAATGCTTTGTTGATAAAGCTATAAACTGGTCTGACCATTTTGAGAAACAATTTGGAATTATGCAAAAAAGTGACTAAAACATCTATACTTTTTGATCCATAGATTCCACTGCTAGGCATCTACTCCAAACGACAAAAGGAAGGCTCCATATATACCAAAATGTTTGTAGGAGTATGTTTGATGGTTGCAAAAAAACTAGAAACAAAATCCATGCTCATTGACTGTCAGTAAACATTTATAAAGAAACTGCTATGAGCTAGACACTGTGCTAAGCACTGGGCATACGAAAAGGGGCAAAAGATAGCCCTTACCTCAAGTCTCCTCAAGAAGCTCACAATCTAATGGGGGAGACAATAAGCAAAAAAATATATACAAACATTCTATATACCGGATAAATAGGAAATAATTACGAGAGGGAAGGGACTAGAATTAAGAGGGGTTAGAAATAGCTTCCTGAGGAAGGGATTTTAGTTGGAGCTTGAAGGAAGCCAGGTGGCTGGGATAAGGAGAGCATACATTTCAGGCATAGGGGAAAACCAGAGAAAATGTCCAGAGTGTCTTGTTCATGGAACAGCCAGGAGGCTAGTGCCATTGGATGGAAGAGTACATGGTGGGGAGTAAGGTGTAAGAAGGTTAGAAGAGTAGGGGGTGCTGGTTATGAAGGCTTTTGAATGCTGGAGGATTTTGTATTTGATCTTGGAGGTAATAGGAAGCCATTGGAGTTTATGGAGTTGGACAGGTGGGGCGGAGGCAAAGTGTGACATGATGGGACTGATGCTTTAGGAATATCACTTTGGCAGCCGAATGGAGGATGGATTGGAGTGGGAAGAGACTTAAGGCAAGCAGACCTGCCAACAGACTAGTGAAATATTCCACATATGAGGTGATGAGGGGTGGCAGTGTCAAAGGAAAGAAAGAGGCATATTCAAAACATGTTCAAAAGGTGAAATTAAGAGGCCCTGGCATCAAATTGGATACAGGAATGAGAGACAGTGAGAAGTCTACGATGTCAACTAGGTTATGAGTCTAGTTGTGAGAGGATAGGAGATTGATATTGTCCTCTACATTAATAGGAAAGTTGAGGGTGAAGGGAGAGGGTTTGGAGGAAAGATAATTAGTTCAGTTTTGGACAAGAAGTTTAACATGCCTTTTGGACATCCAGTTCAAGAAGTTTGAAAGTCAGTTAGAGATGTGAGCCTGGAGGTCAGTAGAGAAGTTAGGGCAAGATAGCTAGATTTGGGAATCCTCAGCCTAGAGATAGTAATTATATCCATGGGAGCTCATGAGATCACCAAGTGAAGTAGAATAGAGGAAGAAGAGAAGAGGGCCATACATAGGACATGTATGGTTAGAAAGCATGATCTGACTGAGAATCCAGTAAAGGAGACTGAGAAGGAATGGTCTGATAGGTAGGGAGAGAGCCAGTAAAGAGCGATATTCTGAAAACCTAGACAAAAGAGAGTTTCAAGGAGAAGAGGGTGATCGATAATGTCAAAGGCTGAAGAGAGGTTGAGGAGAATGGATCTGGAAATTAAGAAAACATGGGTAACTTTGAAGGGAGCAATTTCAGTGGAAGAAAAAGATTGGAAGCCAGATTGTAAAAGGGGGTTAAGAGGAGAGTGAGAGGAGAGAAAGTAGAAACATCCGTTGTAAACTGCTTTTTCCAAGGAGTTTAGCTACAAAGGTAAGAGATTTGAGATGACTGTTAATTGGGGATGAAAATATCACATGAGGGTTTTTTGAGGATGAGGAAGTATATGTTTGTAGGCAGTAGGGGAAAAGCCAATAGACAGTGAAAGATTGAAAATAATTGATGAGTTAGGATGACAGAGGGGCTGATCTGTTGGATGAGATGGGGTGAAATGAGATTATTTGTGCAAGCAGAGGAGTTAGCTTTGGTAGGAATTAAGGTCACCTCTTCATGTCAGAAAGGAGGGGGATAATGGCAGAAGACATCTGAGTGATATGAGATAAAGAAGAGGGAAGAGGGAGGTCCTGGTGAATGGCCTCAATTTTTTCCTCTAAAATGTGAGGCAAAGTTCTCAGCTGAGAGGGTGATTAAAATGGGTGAAGCCAACAGGATATTCAATGGGGGCTGGGGGCCAGAGTGGTAGGAGCTGATTGGTACAATGAAGGTACAATAGGCAGGGTATTGTTTGACAGACAGAAGAAGAAAGAACTTCTTGCTTGAGAAGCCGGAGAGAGGCAGCTCATTGATAACTTCTCCTCTGTGGTGCTTAATGAAAAGTAATAGCAACAGTGGTCCATCCCCCGCGCCTTTAACACCCTCCCTCTTCATCTTTACCTTCTAACTTTCTTTGCTTCCTTCAGGTCTCATCTAAAGTCCACCTTCTGTAAGAGGCCTTTCACTTCCCTATAATTCTAGTGCCTTCCTCTGAGACTACCTCCAATTTATCCTGTATATACCTTGTTTGTACATAATTGCTTTCGTGTCTCCAACAGACTGTGAGATCCTTGAGGGCAGGGACTGGTTTTTGCCTTTCTTTTTATTCCCAGCACTTAGTATAGTGCCTGGTACATAAAAGGTGCTCAATAAATGTTTGTTGACTGACCAAAAGAAAAGCAAACAGACTCACTAAGGAATTAAGCCAAAACAAAGCACCTCGTCCTCAATTCCCATTTATTCTGAACATATAGAAGAACTTCCTAATGATGACTGGCATAAGACGACAGCAGTATGGTGGTTTAATTCCTAGATGAAGAGAACCAAATGACCATGAGGTCCCTTCTGGCCAGGCATGAGTAACTGTAGTCTAATTCAATAACACATCTGTCCTCTAATGAAGGGAGGGCACAGGGTTACTTTTACTCACTAGATGGCGCCAACATGTCATCAGATTCAGAGGGAAGTGCTGAAACCCAGGAAAACACACACGATTATTAACAAGATAAATGAAGGAAAGGGAAAAAATCAAAACTAAACCAAACCTGAAAGCAATATAGGAAGAATTACCAAGCTTTTCCCACAAAGAAAAGAATGTACCTCCCTCTTTTCCTTGTAGAGTCTGGGTACTATGGGCATTAAACGACGCATATACTGTCAGCCTGGGGAGATGGGTTGGTTAATTTTGCTGAATTGGTTTTTTTCCTCTTTTTTATTCTATGTTACAAAAGGCAGCTCACTAGATATAAAGGATTCTTTAGGATCTTATATTTAAAATTATAAGGGACCTTAAAGGTCATCTCATCCAGCTTTCATTTTACAGATAAGGAACTGAGACCCAGAGAAATTAAGTGGCTTGTCCAAAGTCACACAGGTAAATAATAGAGCCAGGCTTTCAAACCAGGGGTGTGTTGGTAGATGTTTAAAGACCAAGCTCTGCAGAAAAAAAAGTATAAATGACATACTTTAAAGTTTAATCTGCATGTTTTTTATTTTATTCTGAACTTAAAAAATAAAACAAGAATAGTAGAATAGAAAAAATGATTGCACATGAAACTGAAAGTCTGTGTATAGCTTTTTAAATATATAATAAAGTTATCATGTAACTTTTTTTATTTTTCTTCCCACTCACTCTAGAAATGGCTACCATTGGACATAAATGTGTGTGTGTGTGTGTGTGTGTGTGTGTGTATGTGTAAAACCATTCTATACATACTGCTATTTATCCATTCTTTCTCTGGATGCATTAATAATCTTCATCACTAAAATTTTTCATTCACTTTCTTAAATCTAGACAATAAAAAACCTAATAAATCAATCCCTGATTTAGAACTTGTTTATTCCCAGGTGTAAATACTCACATTTAAAATTTAACTATTGGATCTCCCTACCTGGTTGAGCTGGCTCCAGTATGCTCAGGAGAAGATGGCTTTCCTCACATTATATAAAAAGACAGAAAATCCATAAATTCTTACACCTTCACCAAAGAAAATCCATTCTAACATTCATACCCAAGTTTAAGTTTTCCCTTTTGTGATTTCTTTTCCCTTTCAAAGCTTACCCTTCTATTGAGGCGATCCATATTAAAAATGTTTTATCTTTGTGATGGTGGGATTGGAGTGTACAATGATTTGCCCCAGACTCTGTATGACCCTTCCCTTTTCTATCCACCCTAATAATATAAAAGGAAACAAGTGCTGACCTCAAATGCAATCCAGCATTTACTCCTTCTAACAGACTCTATTATATTACAAATGCAAACAAAAAGGGAAGTAAACCACTTACAAAAGCAGGAGAATAACTAGACGTTCTCAGGCCATAAGTTGAAATTTCTCATAGGTGGTCCTTTTCTTAATGGAAAAATAGATTTCCAAACCTTCTGCTATTTGGGTAGTGAGGATGAAAGAGGAGACAACTATTTGGGGCTCTTTCTTATTGTCATTCATTCTGTTACATATGGCCCAGGTTGTACCCACCTCTCATAAGAGAGCTCCAGCTCTGGACTTACCCAGAACAAAGATTCATCCTGGAGGGCAGTCTGATCCCAAAGTAAGGGAATCAGATATCTCTCAAACTCTTTGGCTCATTACTGTTTTTGTTGATCCTTCATTTTCGAAGAAGACCAATAACATCATGGGTACTGTTTTGACTTGCTTATGAATTGGACTTAAGTGAGGCAGAATTGTACAAAGTCATTGGCCTCACTCTTCCAGAGTCATCAAAGTCCAGTTGCAAGACCAAAATCAAGATGATGGGCGATGGCCCAGAGTAATGGATGAGCTTGTTGTCTTTGATGTCTAATCAAGCTCTAAGTACTTCACAATGCCTCCTTTAGCCACCTTCATGGCCATTGGAATGAGTTGTTCTCATCCAACCATTCCATCAGGAGAAGTCTTCACATGTTTGGGGTAGACACCCCCCTAACTCATTAGCAGGTTTGAGGTCCATCAGTTGCCCTCAACCTGGTTTAGCCTGTCTGCCAAGACAGTTTTACTGGAGTGTGGCTACTGCATGTGCTATAGCTTCTTGGAGCCACAGGTGAGAGCTGAGTGTCTGGTGAAGAGCCCTGAAAAGGGCTCAGCAAGCCCTCACACTAGAAGTGCTAATCCTCTTCAAACATCCCATACAACTCTTGGGTCATCATAACCCTACCCTGGAGTACAACTTCAGAAAAAGAGCTCTACAAAAAAAGCTTACCTCATGTCTAACTAGATTCCTTTCAAAAGGGATTAACAGATTCTCTTCTAGAAAAAAATATTCAGTAGACAAAGTATATGCATCAGGTCTATTTTGTACCTGTATATATAACTCATATCAGATATATGTGTTATTTATTCCTTCCACCACAAAAGAAATGCTTAAAATGCTAAAGACTCATAAGTACTTATTTACAGATACTTTAAACACAATAACAATACCTCCATTATACCTATTATACACTCCTAAGAGGTAAAGACAACTTTTCAAGGCTGTCAAACAAACACACTGACCTCAGAGCTTTACAATATTAGTAATTCACAGGGTTCAATTCTTAAGCCAGCTAGGCATGGTTCCTTAGTCCTTTCAGGTTCAAAATGATTCCTTCCTCAACTACTCTGAAAATCAGAATAGTTTCAGGAAGCACCTCCTGCTGGGCATCCAGCACTGACCAGTTTCAAATTCACAAAGTAGCCATCAAAGCTGGAAATTTTTATCTCTTAGGATCCCTGGGTACTAATCTCAGACTTGTATTGGGAAGGGGGAGGGGGCATGGAGAAACAATCAGACTTGAGATCCAATCCAAGCAGGCAAATGCTCTCCTTGCTACTGGGTAGAGGGAAGTCCAAGAGACAAAGGGATGGGACAAGCAAAGAGAGAGAAGGAGGAAGGAGGTGGAAGAGGAGAAAAAGGAGGGAAGGGAGGAGAGAGGGAGGAGGTATATCAGTAAGGCAAGACTCGTGATCTTAAGGATGACCATGAACATGCCAGAATCACAAAGTATGAAAAATTCTCTATGTAGAAGGCAGAGGAAGTATAACATTTAATTAGACTCCAGAGGATCAAATCTGAGAACCAATACCCCAATTCAATATAGTAGCAATTATATTCCAAAACCAGTAAGCCCACCTCAATGTAGTAACAAGGAAATTATAACACAGTATTGTAGCAAGGAATCAAGTCATCCTGTAACCTTCTCCCCTGCTAGGGCCTTCCTGTAAACAATCACTCATGAATCCTAACTCTCCACTCAGCACTCTCTCTGCAGCTCCGTAGATGCTGGTTCTCTTAACGTCTGTTCTTCAGTGCCCTCCTGATGTCTGCTGCCTCAATGTCTTCCTCTCAGTCCTGCTGCTCTCAGTTCTGCTCCCCTTCAGTTCTGTGCTCTCCTTTTATACAGTCCTAACAGGCATCTGATTGGCTAGAACTCAGGTCTCTGATTGGCTGAATTCATGATTGACTAGAATTCAGTGCACATACCACTGGCTCTGGCCTTAGCAACTCCCCTTAGGGTCCTGAGGGCTTCACACCCACATCAGCTTAGCACCTAGTAAGTAGGGGCTTTAGGCCTTCTTACAAGCAAAGCTGCAATTAAGCTTTCCCACCTAGGCCCACCTGAGGTCTATTGAATAGGTGGGGAAGATCTTCAATCATATTAATACTACCAGGGGGGAAGGAGCGGGGAAGGAGGGCGGAAGGAGGGAAGGAGGGAGGGAGGGAGGGGGAGAGACAGGGAGGGAGAG
The DNA here is from genome assembly GCF_011100635.1 of Trichosurus vulpecula. Lineage (NCBI taxonomy): Eukaryota > Metazoa > Chordata > Mammalia > Diprotodontia > Phalangeridae > Trichosurus > Trichosurus vulpecula. Next base: position 321,218,592 of record NC_050574.1, on the reverse strand, counting down.
GGAGAGAGAGAGAGGGAGGGAGGGAGGGAGGGAGAAAGAGGGGGAGGGAGAGAGAGAGAGAGAGAGAGAGAGAGAGAGAGAGAGAGAGAGAGAGAGACAAAGGGAGGGAGGGAGGGAGACAGGGAGACAGAGAGACTTGTTTCTTTTTAGTTCTTCTTGTAGCAGGCTAAGTATGCATCTCTTCCTGGCTCAGCCACCACTCCCCTTCTATACAACCTCCCAGTAACAGAGACCATGGGACCAACTAGAAGCCATTCTGTCACACATGTACTTTAGCAAAGGGCTAGAGTACGTCTACCCAGAAGGTTCCAGAGCACATGTTCAGCTCCATGAGAAATACTCTACTTCACTGGAAATACAAAAGGGAGACTGTCATTGTCTCAAGGAACTTAGATTCTAATGGGTAAGATAACACATATGGAGAAGTGGTGGCCAGGAAAGCTAGTTATGGTCTGGAAGATCACAAAGATGGTGAGAGGAGCAATAAGGGAGTTCACCAACACAGCTTTCCAAGGGAATATTAGTTTGGGTTTGATTACAGTTCTCAGAGCAAGAGGTGGAAAGCGGAGGTGGTGATTTAAAAGATGGCTCCTCCCAGACCTGGTCTCTGGTGGTCCAGCTTAAGTGGGGAATAGCATGGTGATTTAGCTCCTCCCATCCCTTTCTGAATGGAGGACCAGAGAGTAAATAGGAAACTTGAACTCACTGTTCATATTCTACTCTTTGTCACTAAAGAACTCCCCATCCATTTCCATTCATTGACATCCCTTCCTTTAAGACTCAACTCATTCATCATCTCTTCTATTAAAGCTTCCCTACAATACTGGAAGCAGTTAAGCAAACTAGAACCAAAATACGCCAGGGCAGAAAAGTCTTGCCATGTCACAGGAGAACACTTTTTTAGGAACAAAGTTTAAATTGAGCACCATGTTTAACGGCTCCCAGTATTGTAGGGAAACTTTAATGGAAGAGGTGACAAATGAGTTGGGTTTTAAAGGGAGAGATTTCAATGAACAGAGATGGATGGGGAGTACTTTAGTGACATGGGGTAGAGTCAACCTACACACTTGCATGAGCGAAAGCACAAAGATGGAACTGAGCAGGATGAGAAAAATATACCAGAGGTCTCCACAGGCCAAACCACCCAGAAGCCTGACAAGGTAACAGCTATACGAACTAACAGCAGAGAATGCTCACCCCTAAGGAGCTCACTTAGTACCTCCCCCATCAGTCCCCACAGTCTGTCAGGCCTCACAATTTAACCCATCTGCTTATGCTGTAGCATCTATTCAGGAATTCTCTTGTGGCTGTTGGCTGCAGTCTCCTCCAACACATACTACTCTTGTCCTCACCCCACCATACTGTGGCAACAAGTAGCAGATCTCAATTCCAACCACCCACTTGCAGAAGCAGAGGAAGAGGAGGGCTACTGAGAGAAATTTTGGTGATATAAAAAACTAAAGACCAATTCAATTATTATTACAAAGGCAGAAAACTTAAAGGTATAAAGACAGGTAAGGTGGAGACAAAACTATCCCTATTTGCTGACATGATAGCCTACCTGGAAAATCCTAGGGATTCAACAAAGATGACAATTAAGAAAATTAATGATGTCAGCAAGCTTTCAAGATACAAAATAAACCCATAAAAACAATCCCATTTTCATATAATAATGATAAAAACAAACAGGAGGCCATAATAGAAAGGGAAATCCCTCCCAAAGTAACTATGAAATGTAAACATATATATGTGTGTGACTGTATGTATGCGCAAAAAAAATTTGTATAGATTCGACTAAAAACTGTGCTGTAAGGAAATATCTGGAGGAATAGTCAGTGCTCATGGCTAGGCCATGCCAGTATAATAAAAATGACAACACTACCAAAGTTAATTTATAATTTTAATGTTATGTTTATTAAATTATCAAAGGGATACTTTACAGAACTCGATAGACTAATATAATTCATTTTGAGGAACAAAAGAAAGTTTTAAATATTTATAAGCAGAGACTAATTTCTTTTACGTACTGCAGAACCCAGAGGGACTTAGAACAGACAAGATGCAAGAAAAATCAGAGGTCATGTGATGTATTGGCCTTGCCATAATGTTATAGAAAAGACACACTTATTGGAATGCTAGCATTTATTCCTGGACCACATACTCATAAATATTCTTTATTTTGCAACAAAAATTTGAAAATTTATTTCCAAAATTAAATCCTAAGTTTGCTATTTCGTTTGTAATTCACATAAATGCAGAAGCAACGTCTTCATATTAAAATGAATTGGTTGGGGAAAAAATTCCCATTTTAATACAAATTTATTTTGCTCTCCTTTGTAATTTTAGAAAAGAGATCACTTGTTATTGAGAAATTGTTGTTTAGATTTTGTTTTTCTCTGGACCCTTTCAAAGACTGATAAAATCTTGGAGTTACAAGGGGTCAGTCTAGGTCAACAACCCTTTAAATACAGGAATGACACTAGAGCTAATCCTAGAGAAAAATTTCTAATGGCTACAGGGCTATATCCTTAGTCTTGTCCTGTTCAACACTTTTTAAATTGATGGCTTTCAAAAACATATGCTTAGCACATTTAACCCAACATAGGCAAGGGGTTAATGAGAAGTAACCAAAGGTTTATTTATCTTAAAAGGCTACAGTTGTTAAAAGTATGGCAAGGTTGCATGTTGATGGTTCTGGTTCTAATTGTCTATTCTGTTTAGCACCAAGACCTTTCCTTCTGTCACTTTTTCTCCTTAGAGACAATGTTTGAGTGGTGGCAAATGTGGTCTGCATGGCGCAGAGAATCTAATAGTTGTGAGAAGGCAGAAGCTGCTTTGGTAGGTACTTTCTATTAGCTAATAGGCATGCCAGGGACCATATTACCAATGCAAAGTCTTTGGTTATTCATAAAACAAAGAAACCTTTGTGATATAGCTACCTAAATGGCAGGGGATACTATCCAACAGCAACCACTAATTTCCATGTCACATTTATCCTATCAGTTCCATAACCTATGTACCTCTCCATTGAAATTTTATCTGCTCAAACCAGGTAATCTGTACATGCCTTTCCATGGCCTATCATATTCCATCCTTTGATTGGGGTCAGGGTAAGTCAACTCACAATTCCAATAACTCTTCTTAAAGTAGGACCTGGACCTCAGCACTACCATGAAACACCATGCTTTTGGTTAGTTGTTAGGACAATAATCTAAGCAAAATCAAAAACGAAGACAACAAAGCTTATTTCTAAAATTACTTCTTGAAATTCTATCTGCATCACAAGACTTGCTCAAACCCAGATAATGTGTACAGATCTGGAGATAGCCTCCTCCAGACATCATCTGAGTAAATGCCTTTGCCACGAGCTATGAGCTATGAGCTACTAAAGAAAGGAGTTCATGAGCTATAGTTTTAGGAGTGAAGATTCATAAACTGAAGGGGGCTGTTAGAGAATCAAGAGTCAAAGAGATGAACAGGTTAGAACAGAGGTTCCCAAACTTCTTTGGCCTACCACCCCCTTTTCAAAAAAATTACTCAGTGCTCCCCTGAAAATCTATTTTCTTTAACCCTTTAATTTTTTTAAAGTTGGGTTATTTCAAAATATATGTATCTTCCGAAATGATGCATCTTAAATTTAATAATTTATTGTAAATTTGTGGGGGGTTTTCCTGCATTGAAATTTTGATGATGCAATATTGCATAACCATATAGTATCATATTGTAAATAAGTCATTGCACGCACATTTTCTTGCTGATGCATTTTGGACTTCCCAACAATGCACAACACACTCAATGGCCAACACTTGCTGTTAAGACCAGTTGGCAGACTTGACCACTGATTGGTTATAACTTCTATTTTGTGTGTTTATTTGGAAAATAATGTAATCACTACAACTTTAATGCTGTTATACAACAGACAAAACATGTATGAATGGTTTTTCAAAATTTTCTTATCTTTCCTTATGCTTCCAAACCCCCTCCTCTTATTTTTATTCAATACATCTCAATTGTTCCCAAGGCTACTACCTTACGCTCTCCCTGACCCCCCACCCCCACCCCAGTGCCCTGCAGTGGGCAGTATCACCTATTTTGGGAGCCTCTGGGAGAATGACGGGTTGAAATTTTTAAATGTTAAATTTAATAGGAATAAATGTAAAGTCTTATTTTAAGTTAAAAAAAAACACATAAGTATAGGATAGAAGTGACCTAGAGTTGAAAGAGATTGGGTTTCTTTGACTTCAGACTCAAAGTGGATGGTAATGCACATTTATGCAAAAAACCCAAAAAGCTCATATAATTTTAGGCAACTTGATGTTCATGCTAAGATAGGTATAAACACTAGACTACCACCACAGATACAATTAGTGTTCATCAAAAGTGTTTACCAGAGGCACTGATGCTTCCAACATTCTGCTGCATGCTCATGCTGTCTGACGTACTTTACCCAGTTCTAGGATCCACGTTTCAAGGGCAATATTGATGAAAAGTACTCTGGAAACTATATCTTGTGACAAATAGTTGAAGAAACTGAAGATGTCTAATCTAGAGGGGAAAAAGGCTTGATAAGACTGAATACTTTCAAATATTTGACAGCTACTGAAGAGGCTACAGGGGCAGCTAGGTTGAGTAGTAGATAAAGCACTGGGCTTGAAATCAGTAAGACTCTTCCTGAGTTCAAATGTGTGATCCTGGGCACATTTAACCCTGCTTGCCTCAGTTTCCTCATCTGTAAAATGAGCGGGAGAAGGAAATGGCAAACCACTCCAGTATCTTTGCCAAGAAAAGCCCAAAAGGAGTCACAAAGAGTCAGACATGACTGAAATGACTCAACAACAAAGAAGAGGCTATGAACTTATTTCATGTAGCCTCAGAGGAAGAACAAGTACCGAGTGAAAATTATAAAGAAAAGCAGACACCATCTCAATATAAGGAAAAATGTTTTTAACAATTGGAGCTGTACAAATATGAAATAGATTTCCTGAAGGGCTTTAAACTAGTGCAGGAATCATGTCTGTTGCTCCCTGGGCATGCACTGTTGTATCACTTGTTTGACCTACTGGCCATAATCTCTACTGCCTCCCAGGTTTGGCCCACCTGAAATTCTTGGCAAAAGTACTGCTAGGCTCTTTCAAGGAGAACCAGAACCCTTTTGCTCAGACCAGAAGGAAGCTTCCCCAGTTCTACCCCTTGAAGTTTCAGCAGTATCCTTGCTTCAGATTTCTCTGTCTTCCAACCATCACCCCCAGGTTTGTTTCCCTGGTATAAAAGTTCTCACCCAGGCTATGTGAAATCAGGGGCATGTCCATTGTCTCTGCAAATCCTCAGCCCTGTTTTCTGACCCTTTCATATTCATATAGGCCCAGCCAAGATCTCAGAACCTTATCCTGATATTGATAATGATAACCAGAGGATCATTAAGTAAAATCACTCGTTTGTAGACTCTACCAAGAGATTTTGTAGAATTTTCACGTGTGAATGGGAAGGATCACATTAGAGAATTGTCAAGATTTCATTTTGCTCTATCAAGCCAAATTATTTTTGGTAATAAAAAAAACACATCAGATCTTACATTCTTTATACTGTTAAGATGTGGTCTGCTAAGAAGCTTACAATCCCTAAGAATTCTGAGAAGATGGCAGAGAAGGTCAGAAAATTCCACAGAAAATCTCCAGATTTCCTCCACAAACAACACAAAAATAGTACCTCAGGGTAAACAGAGAGGCAAAAATAAATAAGAGATGAAATAGAGCAGTGGTCCTCCTGAGACTACTGGAGGAAAGACCCAGGGACAGAAGGTTAGCCTGAGTGAAGTGCAAACACCTTCAGCTATCTCTGCAGAAACAATACGGGAGTAGGTGGATTGGGAGGTAGCCTCAGCCACAGAAATCCTCACCTCACAGACAATAGAGGGGGTAGGAGGGGGGAGGAAGGTCAGACATGCTCAAATATCTAAATTGAAGATTGAAGGAAAATTGAAGGAGGCTCTACTGCTGAGGGATACCAGGCCCAGCTTCTGCCAAGATGTGACCCAGACTGTGGCTGAAGGTGAGAAGGAACTAACACATACCTGGTGAGTGTAGAAGCAGTGGTGTGGGGACACTGCCAACTGTGGATACTTACAGGAGAGCTGATATCCTGGTTTTGATTCCAGACCAGAAGAGAGAACTGAAGGTTAAAACCACTGGAGAGTCCTCAGGGAGCAAGAGCATTTCCATCATAGCATGGCTGGGGGCCCTAGCTGTGGCTTGGAGGGAAAGAGGATGCCAAGTTTGGGCCCTGGACAAAGCTGAGAAAATAACAGTAAGAAGGATCTGAGGCCAGAAGCACCATTCCCCACACCTTGGGACTAGAGGTGATTATAATAATAAGCTGCTAAAAATAAAAATAAAAATGAGTAAACAAAGGATAAAGAATCCAACCATAGATAGTTACTATGGGGATAGAGAAGACTTGGGTTCATATTCAGAGGAGGATACTGAAGCAAAAAAAAAGCCTCTCCTACCCCAAAGAGCAATGTCAAATGAGTTATGTACCCAAAAGTAGTTCTTGGAAGAACTTAAAAAGGACTTTAAAAATCAAATAAGAGAGACTGAGGAAAAATTAGGAAAAAACATAAGAACAATCCAAAAAATTATGAAAAGAAAGTCAACCAACTAGAAAAAGAGATTTAGAATCTTAAGGAAGAAAACAACTCCTTGAAAACTAGAATTGGGCAAGGGAAAGCAAATGATGTTGTAAATTACCAAAAAATAATAAAAATAAAATCAAAAGAATGAAAAAATAGAAGAGAATGTGAAACATCTCATAAGAAAAACAACTGATCTGGAAAACAGGTCAATAAGAAAAAATGCAAGAATCACTGGACTACCTGAAAGCTATGATCGAAAAAAGAATCTTGATACAATATTACAAGAAATAATTTTTTTAATTGCTCTGAAGTTCTAGAACAAGAGGGAAAAGTAGAAATAAAAAAAATCTACTGATCACCACCTGAAAGAGATCCCTAGGTGGAGGATGGGGGGAGAGGGAAAGGGAGGAGCCCTTAGAGGAATAGGTAGAATAAGGAATAAGAGAGTTAGGGGAGAGGATAAGAGAGAAAGTCTTTAAAAGAGTATGGATTAGGGAGGTAGTGGTTAGAAATAAAGGAGGGATAGGTTAAAAAGAGAAGCTGAGGACAATAGAGGAAAGGTAGAATGGAGAGAAATATAAAAATAGTAATTATAACTTTGAATGGGAATGTGATAAATTCACCCATAAAATGGAAACAAATGACAGAATGGATTAAAAATCAAAATGTGGCAATATGCTGCTTATAAGAAGCACACTTAAAAATGAGAGATACATAGAGTTAAAATAAAGAGCTGTAGTAGAATGTATTATGCCTCGGCCAATGCAAAAGAAGCAGAGGTAGCAATCATTATATCAAAGTCAAAGCTAAAATAATTTAATTAAAAGAGATAAACAGGGAAGCTATATTATGATAAAAGGTACCATAGGTAATGAAGCAAGATCAATATTAAACTTATGTGCACCAAATACCATAGCATCTAAATTTTTAAAAGGAAAGTTAAATGAATTACAGATGGAAATAGATAGTAGTACTATAATAGTGGGGGACTTTAATCTTCCTCTCACAGAATTAGATAAATCTAACCAAAAAATAGATAAGAAAAAAGTGAATAGAATTTTACATACGCTAGATAAGGTGGTGTTTCAACATTCCAGTTAGCAGCTGCTGTGGGGGTGTAAAACCAACAACAACCAGCTCACAGAATGCTTCAAGCCCTGGTTCTTTTGATCTGCTTTACTAAGGAAAGCAACTATAAGGGGTTAACAATCTTACTTTAATCCAGCATACAAATATCATTCGCTCAGTTCAGGGGAAAAAGCCAGCCCCCTGAACTTCAAGGCAAATACAAACAAATTACAAACATCAACAGACAGACCTTGTCTGATTTAAATCTCAATTCATAGTCACCAGAGTTTAATAAAGTCCTAACATCCGGGTTTACAAGCTGGAGGGCTCTTAACTATAGCACCTAGAGTCTCCACATCAGCAAACCACCAAGAGTGAGAGCCCTAAGCAAATAGTTCTGTTTTCTCTTTTTATGCACTTTTTAGCCATCATCAAATGTCATCTGAGCAACCAGAACTTAAGCTCTTACTATTGGCTCTGGAGTTAGCACCTCCCCCTAGGACCTTGAGGGCTTCACACCCACATCGACTTAGCACCTAATAGCTAGGGGTTTTGGGCCTACTTGGGAGTGAAGATATAATCGGACCTCCCTTCATGGGCCCCACCTGGAGCCCCATCTTAGTTACCTAATTTAATCAAGGAGATGAAGGCCAGAACTCTTCACAGGGACTTGGTTGAATAAGTACTAAGAGTCCATCTTGATCACCAATACAGGTGGATATCTGGAAAGAACTGAATGGAAATAGAAAGAAATATCTTTTTTCTCAGCAGTACATGGTACCTTTACTAAAACTGATCATATATTAGGGCACAAAAATTTCATAGCAGTAAATGTCTCCCTTACAGAACACCATGCAATAAAATTATATTTAATAAGGGACCACAGAAACATAGAAAAAAACTAATTGGTGAGATATAAAATGGATAGTTTTGATTACATTAAATTTAAAAGGTTTTGTACAAATAAAACAAATGTAACCAAGATCAGAAGGAAAGCAGAAAACTGGGGCAGAGGGAGGGGCAGATTATAGACATTTCCTCAAATAAAGATCTCATATTTCAAATACATAAGGAACTTTGTCAAGTCTATAAGAATGTGAGTCATTCCTCAATTGATAAGCAGTCAAAGGATATGAACAGGCAGTTTTTTAATGAAGAAACCAAAACAATTTATAGTCATATGAAAAAAATGCTAGAGCATTATTGATTTGAGAAATGCAAATTAAAACAATCTTGAGATATCATTTTATATCTATCAGAGTGGCTTAAATGATAGAAGGAGGAAGTGGCAAATGTTGGAGGGGATGTGGAAAAACTGGGACCTTAATTCATTGTTGATGGATCTGTGAGCTGATCTAACCATTTTGGAATTATGCCCAAAGAGTTATTAAACTCCCTATACCCTTTGAGCCAGCAATACCACTATTAGTTCTGTTTTCCAGAATAATTAGGAAAAAAGGAAAAGAACCCATATGTTCTAAACATGGCAGCTCTCTTTTTAGTGGCAAAGAACTGGAAATGGCAGGGATGCCCATCAACTGGAGAATGGCTAAGCAAATTGTGGCATATGTTCATGATGGAATATTACTTTGTTACAAGATATGATGAGCTCAATGATTTTAGAAAAGCATGGAGACCTCCACAAAATAAAGAAGAGTGATAAGAGCAGAACCAAGAGAACATTGTATAGAGTAACAGCAGTATTGTTTCAGGAACAACTTTGAGCAACCAAGTCATTTGACTACTATAAATACCCAAATTAACCACAAAGATCCTATGTCAGAAGATGCTATTTGGATCCAGAAAAAGAACATATTTCAGATACAATTCTCTGCTTTTCTACTCCATTTTATTGTGGAAAAGCTTGTTTTATTTCTTAAGTTCAGAATAAAATACACAAATCCAAAAAAAAGATGTGGTCTGAGGCCAAAAATAATTTACGAAATCCTGCATATTACCTTCTTATATTTTTTAACAAGGATACACTTAACAATTCTGTATGGGTCTTTCTCTTAAGAATTTTAAAGAAACATTTGCATGAAATAATGAAGAGTGAAATGAGTGGGACCAAGAAAATTTTGTATACAGTAACAGCAACTTTGTTTGAAGAGTAAATGTGAATAACTAAGCTATTCTGAGTTATATGAATATTCAAATCAACCACAAAGGACCTATGAAGGAAGATGCTATCCACTTCCAGAGAAAGAACTGACATATGGAACTATGTATTGTATAGTTTCACATATAAACCTGTGTCAAATGTTGGCCTTCTCTAGTGCAGAGTTAGGAAGGAGGAAAGGAACTCAAATGTATCAAAATTTAAAAAATATTTTAAAAGAAAAAAAAGAATTTCATAAAAATAAGAAAGGAGTATATGAACTAGTAATTAATGAGTCTCTCTTGGTCACCTTTTTTTGTTTGCTGTTAATAAATGACAAAAGACATCTAGGCATTTGACCTGTAGTCAGGAAGATCAGAGTTGAAATCAGGCCTCAGATACTTACTTAGATATATGAACCTGGTCAATGAATTTAATCTGTTTGCCTCAGTCTCCTCATTAGTAAAACTGGGGATAATAATAGCACCTACCTCCCAAGGTGTTGTGAAGATCAAATGAAATAATATTTGCAAAGCACTTTGCAAACCTTTTGTTGTTGTTCAGTTGTGTACAACTCTTTGTGACCCCAGGGATAACGGCACACCAGGCCCTTCTATCCTTCACTTTCTATTGAAGTCTAAATGCTCTATAATAATGCCAACCATCACTTTTTCCAGTTCTTTGGTATCTTTCCCCACTTTGAGCTAGTTTAAAAAATTTGTCCCTAAGTGCTTTAAAAATTATCATCTCCAATACATGTATATTTTAGTCTTTTTTAACTCCTTGGTTTCACACAAGCCTCTTTGCAGTTTCATTGTCTTCTCCATTAATTTTTGCTATTGCTTATACTTTCTTAATATCCTTACTCTGTAATGTTTTATGAAGTAGTTTGTACTTGTTGTTGTACAAATTGTTGACCCCAGCTGCTATGGGTCTATACTTAAAATGAACATTAGGGTTGTATTGAGTAAACTGATTTCCTGACTTTGGAAGAGTAAATGGAAGAGTGAAATATCATCTCCAAGGATTTCATGAAGTCTCTTCTGTGAGCCTTCTCTGGCCTATTAATCATAGCACCTATTTACAGCTGTTATACTGCTTTTGAAAAAAAATAGTGAATATATATCCTTCCTTTTATTCAGTTCCCATTTTTTAGCATCACCAGCTAGATTAAGTAGGCCAGGTTGAAGGTTGTGAATAACATGGAGCAAGTCTATGTTACAATTATACAAGTTGTTTTGTTCTCATACTGGTCTTTGGTGTTGCTTTTGACCTTTACTCCAACTATTTAGTAGTCTGAATGCACAGAGCAGCTGATTTGGAAATCACTTTCGTAGTAGTAATCAGTCCTTTCCTGTCAATTAAGATACAGTCAATTTCTTTTCTTCCTTTTTTCGAAATTTTTGTATATGAGATATTGTTCAATGAATGCCATTGAACAGTGCCTTTGGCTTTTCTTTTCTTTTCTTTAGAAATGTGTGCATGAGATTTCTGAAAGTATACATACAAATCTTTGACCTATTTTATTCCCTAATCCCATATCCTATTTTCCACGATTTTTTTTTTTTTACTCTGTGCCCTCTTTTACATTTATACAACTATTGAAATATTAGTCGACTTGGTTTGTAGGATTTGGTCAAGTTCCCCATAGAATTTCATTACCTCTTTATCTTCTGTGACAGATATTGGCACACAAATGGTCATTACGATATCTTTCTGGGGGTCTTTTTGACTGTTTATCATGGTACTGTAAGATGACCTTGTCCTTTACGCACAAGATGAAACCAATACCACCAACTCTCCAAGGAGTGCAGAAGTGTCATCCTTCCATGTAGCTGAAGATTCCCCATGTAGCAACTATTCTGGCCTCAATCTCTGCAACTGAACCTGGTTACATCTCCCTTTAGGGTTCTACGGATACCCCTTGAGCAGGCCTGCACAACATATGACCCCACCAAAGGATTTCAGCCAGCCCATGAAAAATGTAGAAGATGTAAAAGTAAGCAAAGAAGTAACAAGTGCATTGTCCATGCCCCGCTTAACTTGTCATGTAACTTGGTGAGTGGGTTACTACTGCTCACTCTCTTCCTGTTTGTCACATGACCTACAGCAACCAACCGCTGTCAATCTGTCTCTTGTCTGAGAGGAGCAAGAGTCGTGTCTTTTTGCTGCATTTTTGGTCCTTACTGGCATCAAACAGGGACAAAGTGAGTGCAGCCACACACCAATGGATCTGATGTCCACTATGCGACAACAAGAGGGCTTCTTCCCCTCCCTCACTGCGTGGCCATCTGTGTTGGCAACCAAAAATGGGCTCCTTAGCACTTAGTCAACAAGTGCCCTTGACTAGTTTGGCTTTTTCCCCTGAACTGAATGCTGTTTGTATGTTGGACTGGAGTAAGCTTGTCGGCCCCTTCACCTTGCTTCCCTTGCTTAAGCTGATGGAAAGAACCTGTGCTTTCCCGGTCAACCCCTTCACCTTGCTTAAGCTGATGGAAAGAACCTGTGCTTTCCTGGTCAACCCCTTCACCTTGCTTAAGCAGATTGAAAGAACCTGTGCTTTCCCCAGCGTACCTTACACCCCCGCAGAAGTCGGATGGTTAAAAGCAGCTCCCGTTGGAGCCAGAGGCTGCTATAGCCACAGCCACAGCCACAGCCACAGCCACAGCCACAGCCACAGCCACAGCCACAGCCACAGCCGAAGCAGGAGCTGCCAGTGGCAGAGCTGACCTACGGGAGGAAGCTGAACAAGGACTTCAGGCCAGTGGGTAATCTTTTTACCATAGAGGGGGAAGCATGATTTTGCTTTACGCAATCATGCTTCTCTGTAGCCTCCTGGTTACTCTTTCAAGGCGTACTTATTGGGCCTGGAAGCTTTTGATCAGTATATCAAAATGGGGTTGCTGGTTCATGGGTTGGTTACTGTGGAGCCTAAATATATGTTTTGATTCTTCTGCCTTCTACTTTGAGAGTTTCTTATATCCGGCGGTTCCGAACCTTTCAGACATATATATGATCCTCTTTGAGATTCTAAACTCTGCCCTCCTAATACACCATCCTCCAAGTTACATGAGTATCTGGCACTCTCTCCAAGGTCAGAGATTCAGTTCAGTATTTCTTTGTACATGAGCAGTTGCTGTGGAGACTTTTTGGTTCTAACATCAAATTTTGGGGGTGATTTTATAAAATGGGTGATAAAAGCAGGAAAGTCTTTCAAAATGAAACTGAGGCAATTCAAAAGCCAGCTGTCAAAAGGAGAAATGTGCCTCTTTACTATGTGTATGAAACATATTTCATTGTGTAAACATGCTGGGTTAGGAGAAAAATATTCAAATGACATTGAACTTTTGATCCCGGAGTTTGACAGAAAACTGATGTTATCCAAAGAAGACGACATTAAATTTAAGGTGATGGAAGATCCTTTCTCTATGGATCCGCAGAAACTCCCTGCACTTTTACAGCTAGAGGTTATTAAACTTCAGTGCTCAAGAGTTTATCAAAATAAACACAGAGAAACCAGCCTTCAAGACTTCCACAAGAGTTTGGACAAGGGAAAGTTTAAAAATCTGCCAGATGGTGCTCTACAGATTTTCAGCATATTCGAGAGTACCTACATATGTGAACAAACCTTTTCCATTATGAACTTGAATAAAAACAAGCAACCATCAACTCTGATGATCACTTGAAGATATTTTGAAAACATCAATTTCAAACATGATTCCAGAGTAGATAAACTAATTGCTGACAAGACGTGTAATACATCCCATTAACTAAATGTAAACAGTAAAAACCTGGAAAATGTATTAAATCTTGTACTGCTTAGTAATTTTTTAACATATGATTTCATGATAAATAAAAATCTTGAGTAATAAGTATAATTAATTGATATTAATTGAAATTTCTCTTTTTAATATGGCTTATTTGCAAAATAGTTTCATCATTAATTATACTTTTACTTAGAAGGTGAGTCGCTAAAAATCTATCTGTGGCCTGAAGAAGTTTAGCCTGTTTTAGTTTTGGCCCCTACCTATGGCCAGGTTGTACAGATCTACCCTTGAGGGATTAGAATGTCTTCTCAAGCTTCAATTCCAATATAGTTCCCCCACTGCTAATCTCAAGTGACTAACACCCCACCTCCACATAACCAATTAAAATTGATTCACATTTTTAGAAAAGAGCTTTTACTTCCACAATCTAGCCAAGAGGAGTACAAACATTTTCCACCCACCACCACTTTGGAAGTATACTCACACCTCAGTCCTTGGGGAGAGTGAGCTCAAACTTAATGCAATCCCTACACAGCATCAGCCCCACCAACATGTCCAATGTTCAAATGTGGCATGGTTGCCAAATGAGACCTTGTCACAGCTACCTCAGGGAGTCAGATTTTCCATCACTGCACAGAGCCTCAAAGATGGACTGCCGTCTTTGGACCCCAGCATGGAATTTACTCCCAGATTTCCTGATGGCTCACCTCCCCCCTAACCTTTTTAAATTCGCAAAGTCATTTTCAATCACTTTTATTTAAAACGAAAGAACAAACACCAAGGCCCATACTCCCAGGCCTTATGTTGGCCTTGCACAGGGAAGGCAAAGCCTCGTCCCTTACATCATTGTCTCCCTTCTCTTCACCAGAACACCACCAATCAGAAAGTGTCAGCTACAGAAAAAGAAAAAGAAAAAAAAGCAGGTTCTGGACAACTAATGCTTTTTGAATGCACCCTCAGTTCCAGCTACACAGCTGACCAAAGAGACTGTTCTTCACCATATGGTTACTAGACCAGAACTGGTTCCAGGATATTTATGTATGCTGCGAACGTCCCATGGGGATTACATCAGCTGAATACTCTGCACATACTCATAAGTGTCAGGCTTCATGACTACCAGTCCCCCATTACATTTGCTATGCTCTCTCAGCTTCATTCCAGCTCAAGGTGAGAGAGGGCTGGTTCTCCGTATTTGTGAGAATATTAATATTGATGTAGCCCAGTTCTTCCAGTAGCATGACATCTAATTGGTCATGGGACAAAGACCTCCAAATTTAGGGAAGCAGGAGCTAATTAAGATCATACAAAAGTAGTGTGAATCTTAGCATCTTCTTTCCTTGTCTCTGTGACTTCTTTACTTCCATATCTGTTCAGCAAGATCTGTAAAATGCCTCATCAGGGTATAAAGAGGACCTTGGGTTTTCAGACACATAACAGCAGAGAACGGTTTCTACCCACTTGGTAGAAGGGCTTTGAAAATAGTCCTGGAGACAGACTGTGCCTGCTGTCTGAGGACTAGCCTCATTAAGTACAGAGAGGACCTTCACCAGCAAGTTAGCTACTAGACAATGGATTCTTTGGCCATGATAGTCTATGAAACAAAAAAAAAACGTGAAGTGACCCTTAAAACTAGCTCAAAATATGCCCCAAATGGCTGTTTTATATCCCTCTTAAAGGATCTGGAGGGAGAGGACAGATTATTTCTGAAAGAGAGGCATAGGGCAGAGACTAATCTGAAGCTGGAGAAGAGGAAGAGGCCAGACCAGCCAGGATTGTAATCCTCTCTCTCGTTACCCAAGAGAGGTTGCAGGTTTCTAGACTGTACATAGAAGATTCTGCTAATGACATTATTCCTAGGAATCCTTAGAATCATCAATTTAGAGTCATAAGTGATATCAAATGTCTTCTAATCCTCATTTATAGATGAGAAAATGGAGGCCCAAAGAAATTAAGTGGCTTATCCAAGGTCATCTAGGTAATAGCAGAGCCAGGACTTGAATTCAGGTCTCCTAACTCCCAAGATCTGTGCTTATCTTTCTAATTCTTCAGTGAAAGGTTACAGCCATGTCTGTTGTTTCTCTTCCTCTCCCAGGAAAAATGCTGTGAATTATGCTAAAGAGGAGGTGACAGAATAAGCATTCTTAATCTGGAGTCCACAAACCCCTATGAGGTCTATGTACAGATTTCAGGGAGTCTGGAAACCTCAATGGGAAAAAATTACATCTTTATTTTTACTGTCTTCTAACTAAAAGTGAGCATTTTCTTCCACTATAAATACAAGCAATAATAGGTGGTCATATTAGCCATGACCAATGACTTTATCACCAATAGAAAGCATAATATTTTCATATCACATTACAGTTGTCAAAGATCTCAAAATATCATCTGCTCTCATCACCACTTTGAAATTACTGTCGTTACTAGACCCACCATTAGATCATACATTAGTCTTCCTCTCTATGGACTGTATTTAATATAATTAGTTTCCTTTGTAATGCCATGTATTTTATTTTATGCATTTAAAAACATTATTTTAAGAAACAGTCTATTACAGATACCCAAGACATATGAAGGAAGGTACTATTTGCATCCAAAGAAAGAACTGATAAATAGATGTATAGAATGATTTTACATACACACACGTGTGTGTGTGTGTGTGTAATGGCAGCCATTGGCAGGCAGGGAAGGGAAGGGAAAAAAGGTGAAAAAAAGAAATTTACATGATAACTTTATTATTTATTCGAAAGAAATAGCAAGTTGTACATAATAGATTTACAGTTTCATGTGCACTCATCTTTTTTATTATATTATATTATATTATATTATATTATATTATATTATATTATATTATATTATATTATATTATATTATATTATATTATGGAAATGCTTGTTATAGTCCATAAATCACAAACAAAATAAACAAAACTAAAAAAAACATGATATGGTCCACAGGCTTTATCTGACTATCCAAGGTTTCTATGACACACAAAAAGGTGTGTCAAAAACCCCTATTATAGAATAATTAATGTTGTTGAATCATTTCAGTCTGTCCAACTATTTGTGACTCCATTTAGGGTTTTCTTGGCAAAGATACTGGAGTGATTTGCCATTTCCTTCTCCAGCTCATTTTGCAGAAGAGGAAACTGAGGCAAACAGGGTTAGGTGACTTTACAAGCGTCACACAGCTAGTAAGTGTCTGAGGCCAGATTTGAACTCAGGAAAATGAGTCTCCCTGACTCTAGGCCCAGTATTCTAACCACTCACTGTACCACCTAGTTGTCCCAGAATAATTAATATACATTCTAAAATGTAAGACTCAAACAGCTCCAGGAGAGCTGTTTCCCAGCTTGTTCTCCTGGGACACAGGTATGCAAAGGGAAGGAACTGGAGATTATGCCATGTGATCCCTGTATACCTGCTACCCTCAGGTAGCAGGAACCCTGGAGCCAATCCTTCTACTATATTACATTGAGGTCTCTGTTTCAAAGCTCACCCCTGATACTTAATCCCTGTGTGACCTTGGGTGAGTCACCTTTTAACTTCCCCCAGAGTCAGTTTTCTTATATATAAAATTAAGGGGTTGGACTAGGCCCCTTCCAGCTCTCGCTCTATGATCCTATGAATTAAAGTAAACTTAGCTCTATTTGTGTATGGAGAAACAGGAGCTGAGCACAAAGAGTTTTAGGCAATGTGCTACCTGTTCTATAATCATTAGAGAGGGAGCATGGTATTTCCAAAGGAATGGTGGTGTAATAACACTGGCCTCCCCCAGGGAGTGTGGAAGAAATTAATTAGGGCTTGCAAAATGACTTGCTAGCTAATGCTTTGTAAGTGGCCAACAATTACAGCACTCCATGGCGTTGTCCCACACATTCCCTGCCTATTGTCTCTGACTGACACCCCAGGTACCACTCAGGAAGCATTCAGTCAGAACTTGGGCAGCTAAAACTCGAAACCACATGATTTCCCAATGACTACTGTGGCCCAGCCTTCATTATTAGTGATAATGAGGCTTGCCATTTAGCAGGTATCTTTGCACAGAGCCAGAGTCCTCACTTTGTCATTATTTGGGCCCTGATTGGTTCATAGTGAACTTAAATAGCAATCACTTCTGTTTTCGCTAGAGACCCTGAGGGTCTTCCCCTCCCAGATTAATTTTTTTGACTAGATAAAAGAGGCCATTTTCTGCCTCATTCCTTACCTAGCCTTAATCACTGAATGCACATCACCTCAAACTCAGACCTGCTGCATCTGGGGCCATCTCTAGTAGTCCTGATCTATATCTGGCCACTGAACCAAGATGGCTCCAGAGGAAAAAGTGAGGCTGCTGATTTTGTGCAGCTTTCCCCCACTTAAATCCAATTCACTTGCATGTCGTGGCATCACCTACCTGATGCCATGGTCCTCTTTTGCGGAGCATTAGAGAGGGAAGGCAGGAGATATTCTTACACCAAAAATATGGGCTGAGTATGTGGTATGATTTGAGAAACTCCAAAAGGGCTTTTCACCTGGAAAAATAAAAGTCTCCTTGACCAGCCTTCTGCAGTGTCTAAAATTATCAACAGTAATTATTCCTTTAATTCACCAACGTGAACTATTCAGGATTCCAGTACATTTGAAAAGGTCTTGTGTAACATGGGGAAGGAATGGTGTCCTTAGCCATCAGCATATTGCAGGAATCTGTTGACCTGATAAGCCAGTTGTCATCTGGCACAACCCTAAAAGGACAGGAACACTGGATAGGTAAGGTCTGATTCCAGGGACTGAAGAGAATCAGGAAAGATTTGGCATCTGGGGCACCAAGAGAACAGGCTACAGAATTGTGCTATAAGCCAAGGTCCTAAACTAACCAGAGGGCAGCATTCTCGTGTGAAAGAGGAAGTCACAGAGAGGGGGATCCAACTTCTGAATAACTACTCGTTGGGCCAGCATGGCTCCCTGTGGATTTGTTAACTCTTTAAACATCAGAATAAATGTTTAAATTTAGAGGGTTTAAGAGCCAAACACATTTCAATCAATTAACAAACACTTATTAAAACCTTATTATGTGTCATGCATTATGCTATGTGAAAGACTTGGCTATTCCCAGCAATACAAAGATCCAAGATAATTCTGAAGGATCTACGATGAAAAATGGTATCTACTTCTAGAGAAAGAGCTAATAGAATCTGAATGTAGACCAAAGCATACTGTTTTTTAACTTTCTTTTTCTTTTTTTTTGTCTGTGCCTTCTTTCACAACATGACTAATATGGAAATGTTTTACATGACTGCACATGTACAACCTTCATCAAATTGCTTGTCTTCTCAATGACAGGGCAGGACAGCAGAGAAGAGAATTTGGAATCAAATTGGCAAAAAAAAATTAAAATGTTTTTATATGTAATTGGTAAAAAAAAACCAAAATATTAAAATTAAAAAAAATTTTAAAGGCTATTTCACAGATGGAAAATTGAGGTTCCAAGGTGGAGGGGGGCAGTCTAGAGGTAAATAGTGGTCTAAGTGAAATGGAACTTAATCAAAAGCATTTTCTTCTCAGAAAGGCTCTTAAGGTCTTCTGTCTATAGAGTAGTACTTAAAGCAAGAATAAGATGGAAGGTATGATGCTTTTTTTCAAAAGGGCCTGAAACAATTCTTTGACCTGCATCTCCTCTCCCCCACAACTACCCCCACGTACTTCCTTACTTCTCCAAATGAAATAATTGAAACAATGAATGGGAGTTCTACATGCTTCTTTCCCTTCCTATTCTTACCTCATATTGCCAATAGCAACCCTGAGTGTCCCTTTGCATCTTGATGATAATAGCAGCATTTGAGGTGGGAATAAGAATTTATAACTGTGACTTCACTGATACAAGGAACTTCATCTACCAGTTCAAGTTGGTACCTTATCTGTAATTTTCAGTCTCTATCACCTAGAACTCTGAGAGGTTAAGGCCCTTGTCCAGATCACATAGACAGTAGGTCTCAGAGTTGGGACTTGAGCCCAGGTCCTCTTGACTTCGGGGCTGGCTCTCTATCCATTAAACTATGAGTGTCCACAGAAAAAACATGATGTGTCTACAGGGCAGTGCCTGTGGCTACCACCATAGCAGTGTAACAATCTTCCCAGCTCTCAGGGGGATCGAGGAGTTAGTTTCATCATACATCCACAAAGGAACAAGAAGCATCATTTCATGTCAGGTTTAATCATCTCCTTTTGTAGTGGTTGAATTAAGTATAAGCAAGCAGTTCTCCTCAAAGACAATTTCACCTTGGGTGCCAATATCTATTGCAGGTGATGAAGCTCTTCACAGAATTTCCCTACTTGACAAGATAATACAAATTAAATATATTCTAATACTCTGATATACACTAATATTCAATTATTTCAATGTGAAAATGGGCACAGGATGTGGCAGTGAAGATGGTAGAGGATGAAGAAATGAAAGAGGGCAAAATCTTGTAGGATAGTTAGAAACCTCACTCATGTGCATGATGAATTCTCATTAAGCAAAGAGTTGGAAGGTGATAAAAATAGCAAGTGCCAAAGTACATAATTTTAAAATGAAATTGATTATCTTAACAGGACAGACATGAATAAATATAGTTGTAACTAGCACTGTTGTTTTTTTTTTTTTCAGAATCAGCTGTCTGTGCAACAGATGATGGATTGATTGAAGAAAAGGTCAAAGCAAATGCCAAATTAGACTTGATAGAGATGAGACATCAAACCAGACAATCTGGTTTCCCCTCTTTAGATATGCTCTAATTGTCAGCATCAATTGTGGCCTCTAGATATAGTCTAATCAACTCAGAGTACAGTGTACAGTATCACTCTTGTATCACTTAGTGTCACACCTTGTAACACATATATCACTATACAATTATATACATACATATATTACATAAAACACAGCCTTATAAAAACTTATCTAATAAGCTTTGGAGGGTTGTGATGTGCATGGGTAGAGACTTCACACTAAGGAAATTTCACAGATTCTTGATTTATTAATATAAGGTAACAACATTCTAGTTGAACCTTTTTTTCATCCATAATAGTACACTGGGTCAATGTCTGCCAAAATAATATAGAATAATCTACAATGGCTTCTAGTTTCCTTTACTGAATCATAATTCCAATATATATGACTATATTATGATTCCCTGCCCCCTCCCCATGCATTATGTCCAACCTGTCAGCACTTACTCACCCGTCAGTTATCCATGCACTCAGGCAGGCATAAGCAATCTTCCTGTAGTTTATCCCTACCGCTTTAGCATTTTACTGAGAGAGCTTAACAAACTTGTGTTGCTTGAATACTTTGTAATTATTAATGTTTCACTGGTCATCCCCTTCATTGAAAGTTTATTTTAAAAAGTTAAGGAGAAAACTACATTGGGGCAGTTTAGAGGTCACTGACACATGCAGGGCTACTTGGTGTCTGATTAAAACTTCTTAGTAACTTAGTTTTGTTTTTAAGCAGCCCTTGTTACTACTTTTTTTATTTTTAAAGAATTGAAGGCCACTGGGTCGATCAGAAAAGAAAAAAAAAGTCCGTAGTGGGCAACACTCAAGCGAAAACAACAGCAACAGCTTTCAGCTAAAACTGTTTTTGTTTGTTTTGTTGTGTTTTCTTTTGAAAGGGAAATCTGAAACATTTATATCGCCCATTTAAAAATAATTAAAGAAAATAGACTTTCATAAATATAACCGCCCAAATCTCACTGATATTGAATTTAGGCAATTGAATACAACTGACACATTTGACACATGAGGAAACTGAGGCAAACAGCTTTTAAGTGACTTGCTTAGGGCCACACAGTATCTGAGGCAGAATTCAAATCCAGGCTTCCTTACTCCAATTCTCTGTGCACCACATTCTCCTGTCTCTTGTATGTCACTTGAACAAGGTTTTTTGAAAGTGTGAATAGATGATATTAATTGGATCGCCTGTATCGACAAGTACATTTGTCCCCCTAGGAAAACGTAAATTAGTTTTTTGTTGTTTGTTTTTAATTTTGGAACTCTCATTCATTCAGAAGGAACTCCTGGTGAGGGATTTCCTTTACCAAGTAATTCATTCAAGGAAGATGTCCCAGGGAAGGGTGGAAGAAATCTCTTCATCCTCTTTTGGAAACCAACACTAAGGTTGGTGGTGATTTGGGTGAGATAAGTCCTGGGCAGTTAATGGACACAACAACTTGTTGCTTACCACCTGGCCTCTTTCCTCCGAAGGAGGCGTGTCTGCTTGCTTCCCTGAGGTATGGTGGACTGTGCGGTGATCTGCCCAACCCTTGCTCTTAGGTGGTCCACTGCTCAGTTCTTTAAGTTACCTCCCCAACTGGCACTTCTTTACCGGGCGGGCTCTGATAGGGCGGAGACACGATCCCGGTGAGCTGCGCAAGGTCCCAGCGCCCTGGAAGGGGAACGCCCTCGTGGCTTTGGGTGCTCTCCAGTCCACCACTTAGAGTGCACGGAGACTGCGGGTGGGCGGTGGCTGTGTGAAAGGGCTGACTGAGGAGCAGCTGGAGCTCAGCCGCGACCTCCTCCACTCCTGGTGCTCATCTTCTGGAGGAGCAAATGTACCCCTGCACCAGAGCGCGCGCCCCTTCCCCCGGGTGAGCACCGGTAGGAAGAGCAGGAGACCCCGGCCGGCGGAGCGCTGTGGACACTAGTCGCTGGGGAGATGGAAACGCAGCGGGGCCCGGCGGGGGCGGAACCAGGAGTCAAGGAGCCGCAGCTGCCCAGCCAACTACTGCCCGAGCTGTACGGCTTCGTGGCTCGGGTGCTGCTCTACCTGGCTCCCGTCTACCTGGCCGGCTACCTGGGGCTGAGCCTCAGCTGGCTGATCCTCGGAGCCTTCCTGTGGATGTGGTGGCGCAAGAACCGGCGCTGGAAGCACTCGCGCCTAGCTGCCGCCTTCGAGTTCTTGGACAATGAACGACAATTAATCGGCAAGGAGCTCCGAGACCAGCAGCTGCCTGCCTGGGTGAGTGAGCGGGGCTGGAGCTGAAGGGGCATTGAGTTTCTGAGGGGAGAGAGGAGGAGAGGGAAAGGAAGGAAAGAAGGAAAGATACCAGCCACCACCCAGGAGGATTTCAGAGTGTGTTAGAACTGAAAACCAACTTAGAAACCAGCTCTGTAAAGGACCTTCGAGAGGCCAGCTTCTCTCCCTTATTTTAATCAAGGAAGTAAACTGAGGCCCAGAAAACGGCCTGTGATCTGGCCAAGAACGAACAGTCTAGTATAGGAAAGAGTAGAAACTTGAACTTAGAGGGAGGGAAAGTGGAGGGAGCTTGCCACAGCCTCCTGTTGTTTTGGTTTCTTTCCCATTCACCTCTAACTAGTTCTGTTGTATACATTTAGCCTTTAATTTGGTTTTACTTTGCTTGCCGGAAGGTAAAGCTTTCTCCCTTACAGAGCATACTTTGCATTCATCCATCAGGCATGCAAAGATGTATGAGGCTTTCTGGGTTCTCAGAGTTTTCCGTCCTGCTGTAACAGAAAGCAGTTTCCACAAGGTATCTGATGTAAAGGCACGGTGCGCTGGGAGATGGGAGGAGGGAGAGATTTCGCCCCCGTCCTTGGGTGACATTCCTCTGCTCCTCCCTCCCAGGAGCAAATACCTCATCCAGTTCTTTCACATCTTAGGGCTTCTTCCCCATTCCTTGCTACTGTGAAGGCTCCTCCCAGTGTTGTTTCCCCCACCTGCAGTTCATAGAATAATATTGGATTTGAAAAGATCTTAGAGCCAACACCTTCATTTTATGTATGAATAAACTGAGACCCAGAAGAAAGGAAATGACTTTCCCAAGATCACACCCAAGATCCCAAAATAGTAAATGAAAGAGCTTGGATTTGAAACTAAACTTGACTTCAAATTCAGTGTTCTTTCTACTGTGCACACAGGCCTTATAAGGTAGAAATAGGAAACTTGTTTTTTAAAGAATTGAAGGCCACTGGGTCGATCAGAAAAGAAAAAAAAAGTCAGTAGTGGGCAACACTCAAGTGAAAAGAACAACAGCAACAGCTTTCAGCTAAAACTATTCTTGTTGTTTGTTTTGTTGTGTTTTTTTTTGAAAGGGAAATCTGAAACATTTATATCGCCCATTTAAAAATAATTAAAGGAACTAGACTTTCATAAATATAACCCCCCAAAATCTCAATTTCGTGGTATAAGCAGTTAGAGGACTGAGATAAAAATAAAACAGAGGTGGAGAGGAAGGAGATAATAGGACACAACTCAAAATGGGTAAGCTTCAAACCTGAGGGTTTGGATGGAAGCAGGCAAGAAAGGAAGAAAGAGAATCCATTTCCTTAAGTGCCCATCCTCCAGGTCCAACTTTGAGAGAGAGGCGTGGGATAAGGCTGCATGCTATAACCTCCCTTTGCCCACCTCCCCAGTATTCCAGCTTCCTACCTGACACAACCTTACACTCCATTGGGGTCCCATTGACACTGCCAACTCTTACCTCTTGAAATCTTTCCTCTCAAAGTGCCAAGCAAAACTGAGGTTAGGATCATCCCTTTTAAGTCCCAAGGACCTGCATCTTCTCACAGAGTTGGCTTTACTGATGTTTTCTATGGAGGTAGAGGAGTGGCCAACAGACAATTTTATCCAGTCCAAGGCAAGTGTTCTAAAAGGGCAAAAGGTTTTCCCCCCTTACAGTAGGATCATAGCTTTGACATCATCCAGTCTCTTTGTTTCTGGCGGTTTCTCCCTAAATGGATCTGCGGTGTAGTGCCTGGGGTCATTTGTACCTTGAGCTTTGTGGTTGGCTGACTGTCTGGGTGGCACTGTGTGTGTATCCCTGAGATTTTCCTTCTTGCTGAAGTTAAAACAAATGTATCATCCCAGGAAAAGAGAGAATAGAATCCAGATGGTTATCCAGTGAGGGAATTTTCCTATGCTGTAATGGCCCATGTGGTCAGACCTGTTTTCGGAACTATGGAAAAAACTGATACAAGGTAAACAATTGACCAATAAACATTTATAAATTAACTACTGTGTGTCAGGCACCATGCTAAACTCTGGGGATACAAAAAGAGGCAAAAGACAGTCGCTGCCCTCAATGAGCTTTTGATCTAACGGGGGAGACAACATGCAAACAAATATATAAAAAGCAAACTATATACAGGATAAATAGGAAATAATAGAGAGAAAACATTAGAATTAAGGAGGATTGGAGAAGACTTCCTATAGAAGGTGGGGTTTTAGTTGGGACTTTAGTTGGGAAGCCAGGGAGGTCAGTACTCACAGGAGAGGAGGGAAAGCATTCCCAGGCATGTAGGACAGCCAGAGAGAATGCCTGGAGCCAATGCTCCCAAGCCTTTGCCTTTACGTACATCATTAATATTCTTCTAGATGGGGACAAAGTAGCAAAAGACAAAGTGATACCCTGGACACCTTGACCCCTATACGATGTGATCATAGATTAAGAAAGGGGAAGGGACCTTGAAGGTCACCTAGTCCAGAAGCCTTGTTTTACAGATGAGGCAACAAAAGCCCATAGAGATTACGTGAGGGGCAGCTAGGTGGTGCAGTGAGTAGAGCACCAGCCCTGGAGTCAGGAGGACCTGAGTTCAAATCCGACCTCAGACACTTGACACACTTACTAGCTGTGTGACTTTGGGCAAGTCACTTAGTCCCAATTACCCTGCCTTCCCCCCTGCAAAAAAAAAAAAAATTTACGTGAGCCACCCAACACAGGTGCTAAGTGCCAGACTCAGAGTTCATACCAGGTCCTCTGGCTCCAAAGCTCCAACTCTTTTCTACTGCTGCATCTCACTAAAAGTTATTGATGGAGACATGCATGCACTTGGTCACCAAATCTGAGTGGTTTTAGGGCAAATAAAAGGAAATGCTTCTTTACAGTGTATGTGGAAAATGCATGGAATCCTGTTCCTTAAAGAAGATATTGATATAGAGGATAAAAGTTTAAATAAGTAGGTTCAAGAATAGTTTGGGTAAATGTAGCAATAATAGCTTCGCAATGCTAGGCACAGTGGATAGAGGGTGAGGCCTGGACTCTGGAAGACTCATCTTCCTGAGTTCAAATCCAGCCTGAGACACTTACTAGCTGTTGATCCTGGGTAAGTCACTTTACCCTGTTTGCCTCAGTTTCCTCATCTGTAAAATGTACCAGAGAAGGAAATGGCAAACCACTCCAGTATCTTTGCCAAGAAAACCTCAAATGGGGTCACAAAGAGTTAGATGTGATTGAACAACAAAAATGTATTCTTAAGAGGAAGGCCTTGAATTTTAAATACTGTTATGGAGGGTGACTGATTATTTTTACTGCCTCTGCTATAGTACTGGGATGGTTATTGTCATTCAGCTTTTAGTTATGTGTTTGAATCAGAGAATTTTAGAGTTGAAAGGGCCCTTCCAGCCCTCTAATCCTGCCTCCTGCACAATGTGGGAATCCCCTCAGCAACTGACATCCCTGACAAGGGATTATCCTGCTTTTCCTTGGACTTTTGGAAGTAAAAATTATTTATACACACACACACACACACACACACACACACACACATATGTATATAGTCCATCCAACATATCTTAATCTCCGGTTCGCTCAGGCTATTGGCACTCCTGGATACACATGTGCAGTTGTCCTGGAGAATATTATGATTCAACTGGGGAGGCTGAACGAACACATGTGAAATGTAAAAATAATGATATAAGGCAGTAACTGAGTGTCAAAGGAGCAGTGTACTGGCTAGAGGCAGGAGAGAACAGTGTGAGCTGGCAGCAATCGGGGGAGGCTTCAGTCTTAGAGCAGCTGGGGTTTGAAAGATGACTGGGATTTGGTTTGACCCATGATAATGTTGATGCTCATATGTCAGTCTCTGAAATAGCAAGGGGTTACCCAGCTAGTTTTTTTCTAATTTGGGAGTTCACAGGGAGAGAAAAAAAATGACAGCTGACATGAATATAATACTTTTAAAGCAGGAGTTCTTGATTGGGGTCTGTGGAACTCCATGAACTTGGATAGGGAGAAAATACATCTTTATTTCAATATAATTTGTTTCCTTTGTAGTTCTGCGAATTTTATTTTATGCATTTAAACTGTTGTTCTGAGAAGGGATCCTTCAACTAACACCAGACTGCCAAAGGGCTTCATGACACAAAGAAGGTTAAGAACTCCTGCTTTGAGAGTTAAACCACAATACTGTGAGGTGATTACTACTGATTTTACAGATAAGGAAACTGAGATGGGAAGTGATTTGTGTCATGGTCACCGAGCTGGTGTCAGGGCTGGCATTCAAACTCAAATCTTCCTTATTCCATATCAGGGACTCTGCCCACTTTATCACGTTGCTTCTTAAAGTTATTAGGAAAAAATAAAGCAGGGTTTTCCCCCGTTCTTTCTCAAATTCTGAACCTGGCATGTCAAAGGTGAGACTTGAACCTTGGTGTTCCTTACTTGAATGCTCACCCTCAATCTACTGGGCTGCCTCTTGTAGACATACATGGTTGGGATTATTTTAGAGTCTAAGTACAACTACTTTCCTGTTTTAAAACTTTTTACAGGTGATAGCTAGTATGGACTCAGCAGGGAAAGCGACAGGCACCTCATATTCAGGTTGCTATTTGGATTCCTAATGGAGGCAGAAACTAGCCCCCAGCCCCCAAAGACCAAATGGTTAGAGCTCAGGTAGATAGAGCCTGCATCTGCCTGTTGAGGTAGAGACAGAGATTGGATCTCAAGAGGGTAGGCATGGAGCAGCAGGTGCTCTCTTCCCAGCTCCATCATCGTCTCACAGTGCTGAAGCTGGACTAAGAAACTTTCAACCACAAATGAGATTATCTCTTTTGCAGACACAATCCTGCAGTTTGAGGGTGGGAAAAGAGTCTGAATTAGGGTGTAGAGCTGGGAACCAAGCACCAGTAAAAGAATTTATGCACTTAGCCTATATTTGAGTTGCTTCTGGAGGTTAAGGTCCAAAAAATTCCCAGTGCCTTGGATATAGTTTATGCATAAGATGTTTGTTGTATTGAAGTATGAAAAGAGGAAAGGACCTGGACAAGCTTATAGTCTGGTTGTGGAAACAGGATATTCACACATGAACAATGAAAGAAATCTCTCAAATGGGGGTTGGGGGAAAGAAGAAACAGTTTGAATAACTGGGAGGACTTTATGGTAAAGGTGAAACTTGAAGGATGCATAATTTGGAGGGAGAAGAAGAGGAAGAAGAAGCCATTGGAGCAGTATGAAAAAAAAAAGGCTATGAGAGGCAAAAATTTGAAACTAGGCTCTCTAGGGGCAGCTTTGTGGTATAGAATACCAGCCCTGGAGCCAGTAGGACCTGAGTTCAAATTCTACCTCAGATTGTATTAGCTGTGTGACCTTGGGCAAGTCACTTAACCCCAATTGCCAAGAAACAACTAACCAACCAAACTAGGCTTGCTCTATGTTGAACTTAATTTAATTATGTTCCAGTCCATTTCTACCAGGATTGTGGGTACCTGAGGATCAGCTATGATTGTTTCTGCTGAAGAGTTCAGGACCCATCAGAGGTCAGCTGGCAGTGCTTTGTGGGTTTTTGCCATGCATTCTGCAGTTCTTGGATGCATTCTCTCTGTCTGTCTGTTTCTTTCTTTCTCCCTCTCTCCTCCCATCCGTCTCTATCTCTAGAACATGATGGAAGGTGAGATACCTTTCACTCCTATAATCCATACTTCCCTCCTCCCTTCAAGCAGATAAAATCCTGAGTGTCTTATCCTTCCCCTCCATTAAGAGTCTGAGATTCTGTAGATCTGTATTTTGATATATTTTTGGAGGGTAGTGGACCTGTTATTTATTTTATCAATGTAGAGTTATTCCTAATGAGGATATGTCCTCTGCCATGGCAGACAAGCAACTATTTTGCAACTTACAGCCTCAGAGGGTGGCATTGACTAGTTAAGAACCTGCTGGAGGCACGCAGCCAGAACTTGTCAAAGGGATGGGACTTGAACCCTGGTCTTCCTCACTTGGATGCTTGCTCTCAGTCTTCTGGGCTGCCTCTTGTAGACCTATATAGTTGGGATTGTTTTGGAGTCTAAATACAGCTACCTTTCCTGTATTGATACTTTTCTTAATTAAAGAGGAAGTAAAAACAATTATGGCTTTTTATTGGCCTGGTTGCTCAGCAAATAGATCATAAAGCTCGATCCTTAGAACTCTAGGGTCTGTTTTTAAAAGGCAACAACAAAAGACCTTTCTATTTGGGGAGGCTTACACTAGGTGTGGTTCTGTTTGGAGTAAGGGAAGTGGACTTAGATGACCATTCAAAGTCCCTGAGAATGTATAATGAAAATCTGGTTAGCTTTTAGGCTGGGTCTGTCCCCTGGAAGGGAGAGGCAGCTTCAACATAGAACTTAAAACTGAAAGGGGAGCTCAGAGATAATAATGATGATGACTAGCATTTATATATATTTAGGTTTACAAAACACTTTTACAAATCTTACTTTAGTTAATCCTCACAACTTTGGTAGGCAGGTGCTATTATTATCCTCATTTTTACAGATGAGGAAACTAAGGCAGGCAGAGTTTAAGTGACTTGTCCAGGGTCACACAGCTAGTAAGTGTATGAGGCCAGATTTGAATGCAGGAAGATGAGTCTGATTCCAGGCTTGGTACTTTATCCACTGTGCCACCTGGCTCCCCAGGGTTATGTGGGGAAATAAGTAGCAGAGCTGGGATTTGAACCCAGATCCTTTGACTCCAAAACCTGTATTGTTCCCACTGTCTGATCCTCTCATTTTGACTGAAACTCGGAGAGATTAAGGAACTTGCTCAGATTCATATAGATTCAAGTTCTCACTCTCCTACTTCAAACCCCAGATCTTCTGACTCCTAAATCTAGCATGATTTTCCCTATACCACGAGTCGTGCAACTTTGGGTCTTGCTCCTCCACATCTCAGTGATGCCTCATGAAATAATCAGTAGCAAGATGTGTATTTGGCAATAAATGTGATGGAATGTGGGCTTCCAGTCCTCTGATGGCAACACCCAAGGGATTGAGACTCCTCTTGGCACTAACCTGAGGAATGTAATTTTGCTTATGGCTTCTACTCTTGCTACTTTAGTCAGTCACATACTGCCAGGTACTGTCAGGCAAGTTCCTTTATATGTAGTAATGCCACCAATAATAATAGCTACCATTTATGTAGCACTTTAGGGTTGGTAAAGAGCTTTATAAGTATCTCATTTTATCCTCACAACTGAGAAAATGGAGGTGGGGAGACCTGTTCTGAGGTTATTGTAATAGTCCAGGTAGGTGGTTGTGAGTTTTTAATGAATGCCTGTACTCCAGCAGTGATTGGTTGTTGTCCTTCATTCTCAAAGAGGACCAGAATGACATCACTATGCCAGAGTCAAGTTTCAATGTGTCCAACTGTGGCTGATCAATGAAAACAAACTCAGAATGTTCTACCACAGGTCAGGCACAAATAGTCCATGTGAACATTTGGGGTGGATTCTCTAAATTTGCACAACCTGTGTTTCCTTTGAGCTATTTCAATTCTGCTTTGCTCATAAAGCACGGTACGTTCTCTGATGTGGGCATGCCATGCTGAGTGGTCCTGTGCTAATGTCTCCCATGTCACACAATCAATTCCAAAGTTCTTAAGAGAAACCTTGAGAGTGTCCTTTTATTGCTTCTTCCGGCCCCCATGCGAACACTTGCCCTGTATGAGTTTTCCATAAAATAGTCTTTTTAGCAAGCATATGTTTTGCATTTGAACAATGTGGCCAGCCCATTGGAGTTGTGCTCTCTGAAGTAGAGTCTGAATGCTTGCCAGTTTAGTTGGAGTAAGGACCTCAGTGTCTGGTACCTTATCCTGCCAGGTGATCTTCAGAATCTTCCTAAGACAATTCAAATGGAATTCATTGGGGCAGTGATAGTGGAGATAGAGAGGAAGGAATGGTTGTGAGAAATGTTGCAGAGATGTAACCCATAAGACCATATCTAAATATGCCTATGAGAGATGAGAGAGAGAGAAGAGTCAAAGATCACACCAAGGTTATAAATGTAAGAGACTAAGTGGGTAGTAATGTCACTGACAGAAGGAAGAACAGATTTAGTTGGAAAAATGATGGGCTTATATTTACAGGTGCTGAGTCTGAGGTGTTACACGATGGGGCATCCAGGAAGAAAGGGGCATTCTGAAAGCTATTGAAGGCTAGGACCTGGAGCATAATTTAAGTCATCTGCAGAGTGGTTGTAGAAGCCTGGGGAGAGAGGAAGAGGGGAAGGAGGAGGAGGAGGAGGAGAAGGATGAAGAAGACGATGACTATGACAGATCCCTTGATTATATTAAAGGGACAGGAAGATGCTGATGGAGACAGAGAAGGCAGTTAAGAGATATAGGAAGAGGAGGAGAAACAGGAGTGTGATACCTCTGATTCTGCAACATGAAAAAGTGTGCCTTATAGCATTTCTTAAACTTCTTAAACCACAGTTTAAGAAGTGCTAATGAGGTCTCAAGTGGAAAAAGTTGAAGAACCCCTGCTTTGGAAAATGTTCAGTAATGTCATAAGCTGCAGAGAGTTCGAGGAGGAGGCCTCAAAAGAGTCACTGGATTTGGTAATTGGGAGCACTGCTAGAGTGTTTCATTGGCACTTTCAATAGCAAGGTAAGGATGGAAGCCTACTTACAAGGGACTGAGGAGGCTGAGTAGTAAGGAAATGAAAGCATTGCATGTAGACAGCTTTTTCAAGAAATTTAGCAAGGAAAAGGAGGGAACCATGGGACAGTAGTTTGATAGGCTACAAAAGTCAAGTCAAGGATTGGAGAGAGCAAGTTTTTAGGCAAATGGGAAGTAGCCAATAGAGATGAAGAGATTGAAGATGAGAGGAGGCAAGAAAAAGTAAGGTTAAGGTCATAGGTAAAGGGACCAGCTTTAAGGAATTGTGGGGCTATATCTTGTGACTAGAATGAAGAAAGGAAGAGTTGGTCATGATGCCAAGTTTTGAGAAAAGTTGAGGAAATTAATACTGGATGGTCTCAATTATCTACATGAAGTAGGAATGTTCCCTATAAGTGTATGGTGGAGGATATGGTTGGTGGGGAGAGAAGAAAATGGTTTCAAATCGTTGTTTTCAAGATTGAGATAAGGAGTTGATCAGGATAGAGTTCTGACCTCCCTTTCTAGATATACCTTATTTCTACTTCTCTTCATATATTCTGATCCAAAGTAGATTACTTGAGTACACACCAACCCTATTTTTTGTCTTGCCTTTTCTCATATCCATGCTTTTACTCACACTGGAAACAGAAGGGACTCTCCACCCTCCATTCCTCAACCCACTTTAGCCTGATCCACTTAGGAAAAGGAAGATCTTTTTATAAATGTCCAATTCAGGTGCCATCTCCTCTATGAAGTCTTCCCAGCCCTCGACCCAAACCAACCCCGCCCCCAGGGGAAAGTAATCTCACCCTCCTCAACTTTTTGCATAACATTTTGCCTAGATTTCTCTTCACTTGTTTTTATAAAGCAGTTTTGTTGTATTTGGGAGGAAATATGCATAAGTTTATACTTAATAGGGTACTTTATAGCTTTTCTGTAGCACTTTTCTTGCAACAGTTGTCAAAGGTGCAATGTATTATTCTCATTTTACAAATAAGCAAATTGATGCCTAGAGAGGGGCTTATTGTACCCCCAACTGCAAAATTTCATGGTAAAACTAGAACTTTTTTTGGTCCATGATTGTTCATTTATTGCATATGTATCTTTTCAACAAGCAAGGTTCAAATCAGTGTGATAGATGCACATAGGTGTGTGTGTGTGTGTGTGTGTGTGTGCGCGCGCGCGCGCGCATGCAATCAGTGCTTTCATTGTGTAAGGAACTTAGGTTTGGAAGCTGTCTCCATTGATTCAGCACCCCCTTCATAATTTGTAGCCTGCAAGAGATGCCTAGAACATTGAGAAGTTAGGTAATTTTCTCATGGTCATAATAGTATGAATGGAGGCAGCAAAATGCAGCAGAAGGTGCACTGGGGTGGTGTTGGAGGATATGTTCCAATCCTAACCCTGCCAGTGACTATGTGGATGACCTTGACCTTGGGAAAGTCACCTAATCTCTCAGGGCCTCAGTTTCTTCATCTGTAAAATGAAGGAGTTGGATTTGATGACTTCTAAGGGCCCTTCCAGCTCTAAATCCTATGTGTCAGAGGCAAGATTTGAACTCACATCTTCCTGAATCTAAGGACAGTCCTTTGTCCATGGCTATTTACTGCTTCTCATGTTGGATTTTTTTTAAACTGTTATTTCATTCGTGTAACTTTGGGAACTCCGGAGAGAAAACTTTCTCTACTGGGGCCGATCAGTAGATGAGTATCTGTTCTGCTATAGAGTCCTAGAGAGTTGCCTGGTACATCCAGTGGTTAGATTACCTGCTCAGGGTTGTATGGCCTTTGAGTGTCAGAGACAGTACTTGACCCTAAGTCTTCCTGATTCCAAGGCTAGCTCTCTGTTCACTATAGTTCTTGTTGTCTCTCTCATGCCAGGGATACAAAAGACAAACACGAAACAGTCCTTGACCTCAAGGGGCTTGCCTTCTATTGGAAGATCACAGGCTGGGGTATTTACTGTGAGTGTTTGAAATATAGGAAAGGGGTACTACAGGGAAATCAACTTTTTTTGGCACCTGTTGACACTAGTTAACATATTTCAGATGTCTGTCATTCACAATAGCATGCCAAAATACTCTCTCTAGTTCTTCAAGGATGTGTGATTTCTAGCTGGGGGTATGCTTTTTCTCCCAGTGTAGGTGCTAACTTCTCTGTGCCTTAGTCCACTGTTTCCTCAGTTCACAGAATCATAGATTCTGAGTTGGAAAGGACCATAGAGGCCACTGAGTCCTGCTTCTCCCATTTTATTTTCTTTTTCATTTAATTTTTTTCATAATCAAAAATTAATTTTCTTTCTCCATACCTGTCCCCACTCCACATTAGAAAAGAAAAAAGAATAACAAAACCTTTGTAACAAATATATATAGTTAAGCAAAATAAATTCCCACATGGGCTATATATGTATGTATGTATTTATACATGATCAATATATATTATATATGTATACATGAAAATTCTGCATTACCAGGAGGTAGGCAGAATTCTTCATCAGTAGTCCTCTGGCACTGTGGTTGGCTCTTGTGTTGTTGATCAGAATTCTTTAGTCTTTCAAGAGTTTTTGTCTTTATAGTATTGTTATTATAGGAATTCTTCTGCTTTGGCTCATTTCACTCTATCAGTTCATACAAGTCTTCTCAGGTTTTTTTAAAAGTATCCCTTTCATAATATCTTACATTCAACAGGATGAAATACAGTAGTATTCCCTTAAATTCATGTATGACAATTTGTCCAGCCCTTACGCAGTTGAGGGCAGGCACCCCCTTAGTTTCTAGTTTTTTGCCACCACAAAAAGAGCTGCTATAAATATTGTTGTATGTATGGCTCCTTTTCCTTGTTCATTGATCTCCTTGGGGTGTGAGACTACTAGTTGTGTCAATGGGTTAAAAAGTATATATCATTTAATAACTTTTGGGGCATAGTTTTAAATTGTTTTCCAGAATGTCTGGACCAATACATGACTCTACCAACTGTACCTTAATGTGCCCATCTTCCCACAGACCCTCTAACATTTGCCATTTTTCTTTTTTTGTTAATTTTGTGGATGCGATGATGACCTCTTTATTTTACAGATGAGGAAACTGAGGCACATAGATTGATTAATTAATTAATTGATTATAAATTAATGTATTAATGTATCTTGATATAACATATAATATAACAATATATAATATAATAATATGTAATGTATAATGTAATAAATTAGTCAATAATAAAATTAATCAATTAATTCATTAAAGTCAGTTAATTGAGTAACTAATTGGCTTGCCTGGTTGTTATCCCCAAAGCACTTTATTACACAAGGCCAACCTTTTGGTGTTGAGACCCTCCTCATTTAGCTCAGCCAGTGCTCAGATGGCCAGTCCCACCAGTACTGAAAGCCTTTCTAACCTGAAAGAACTTGCATAAACCGAATATATATGACCTTTTGAGATCTCAGGGCCATCTTCAGTCCATAATAAGATATCATATCCTGGTATTTCCACGTACTTATTAATGTGACATTAGACAAATCACTTAAACTCTCTGGGCCCTAGTTTCCCTATTTGTAAAATAAGGGCATTGGACAAGATGATTTCTGGTTCCTTCTAGCTCTAGATACATGGCCACCTATGACTTTAGTGAAGGCGCAATGTTTGTATGTCCCACAAAAAGTTCCTGTCAGAAAGTCATGTTAGTTCATGTGAAAGAAGCATTTATTATAATGACTAATTACCCAGGGTTTAGTGACTTTTATAGTGCTCATCACAAATTGGTTTTATGCACCTGTGCATCATGTGCCAGCCCATTGAAAGTATTGTCATCACAACAGTAAGAGTCTTTGTTACGTAATCTTAGACTGATTTTAAGATGAAACGATCTTTGTATATGTGTGTGTTTTATAGACTGTACTTTAGCATATTAATGTGGTCTTTGTCTTAGGGAAAAACTGATTTTTTTACATCGGTATTTTAGAAATTGAGAAACAACACAGAATACTGGATGGGGATTAGGCCAGGAAGAACTGTATTCAAATCCTGCTTCTGACTCCTGATAACTATGTGACCTTTCTATGGTCACTTAATCTATCAGTGTTCCAGGCAATTACAAGACTATAACTTGTAGCTTCTCTGAATGATCAATAAAATCACTGGGCTAAATTCCCTTCATTATCCCACCCCCCCACCAAAATTTTAGTTAATTAGGTTTTAGTACAATTAAGATATACCTTTTCTTAGGCTCTAGAACAGGGGTTCCCAACCTTTTTTCACTCCCACCCTTTGGATTTCTGTAAAACTTTCCATTCCTCTATTCAGTGGAAAAGGAAATTAATTTTGAGCTTTCCATGCATACAAGAAATAAAATAAAGAGTCTGATTGATTTTTATAGAATAATATAGTTGTTTAAGTAATATTCGCCATATTCCTAGAAAAACATCTCCTACCACCTGGAGATGTGGGTACCTAAGGTTTGGAACCCTTGATCTAGAATGAGCAATAGAGAATGTCTTGAACTGGGTACACTGTTTACATTTGTCTACAATCTTTCCATAGTCTTTAATTTTGCTTGGTATAGTTTTTTTAAAGAAAGTAATTAGATGGTATCTACTTTCTCCTTTTTATGGAGAAGAACTATGAAGGGACTTCAGCTACTTCTTATAAGGGAAATTAATGCAATTAGAAGAGGAAAAAGGGGGTTCTTATTAAGAGAACAGTGGCTACTGCATACAGAGAATTGACAAGAAGAGATAGGCTTAGATTAAAGGAAAGATTTTGGTTGACTTTAATGTTGAATACCTTAAATTCCCAGGTAATAAAACAGGGGAATAGATTTCTAAAAGAAACTTGGGGAGTTCCTGTTTCTGGAGATTTTCAAAAATAAGAACTGCTAATGGTGTAATCAAAAGAGCACAGAATTTGGAAATCCTATCTCTGCTACTGTGTGGTCGTAGGTCCCTTTGTGGCCTTTTATTTCTCATTTGTAAAGTAAGGGGTTTGAGCTAGCTGATGCTTGACCCTCCTGTCTGTAGTTCCTATAATCCTCTAGATTGAGGATTCTTAACCTTGGGTCCATGAACCAAGGTTTCCTTTGTATTCCTGGGTACTTTCCTTTCTACATTTAAAACATTCTGAGAAAGAAGGAGTCCGTACGTTTCAGCAGACTCCCAAAGGGGGTCCATGACACAAAAAAAGGAACCCGATCTAGGTCCCAGGAGCAAGTGCCCCACTGAGGTTTTTGTTATCGTTCAGTTATTTTTCAGTCACGGCCAACTCTTTGTGACCCCATTTGGGGTCTTCTTGGGAAAAATACTAGAGCAGTTTGCCATTTCCTTCTCCATCTCATTTTACTATTGAGGAAACTGAGACAAACAGGGTTAAGTGACTTGTGCCAGGTCACACACAGTTAGTAATATCTGAGGCCAGATTTGAACTTGAGTCTTCCTGACTTCAGGTATGGCACAGCTATGCCACCTAGCTGCCCTCCCCACTGAGGTTATATAACATGAATTTAAAAGAGGTAAAAAATCAGTTGTTTCTTGACTTTGTCTAGTCATGTTCAGCAATGTGGAGCAGGTGTCAAGACGTAATGATGGGGGTTAATTATGCAGGGATAGTTATACACAAATAAGGAACTGGGTGATGGGGAGGGGAAGAGAAAGGATTATGTTAGAGTAGCTTGTTTTGTATCTTTCTTTCATTATTACCACCACCCACCACCACACCCTGACTCTCCATTAAAGTGCTCAATACCTGAGTGTGCCCTTCATCATCTGTCAAAACAAGGAAGATGTTGATAACCAGCCATTTACACTCCTTTGACTGACTATACTTTAAGCTTTAAAACTTGAAGTTTAAAAGAACTCATTCAAACTGAAGGGTTTGAATTTTACCCCTTTTCACTTTTGTTAAAGGAATTTTTGTCATTCATTGGCAAGTCAGGAGAGGGTGCTGTCTGTTGAGGAAAGGCCAGAAATCACACTGGGTCTGATTTCATTCTTGTAGGGATACTTTTGTATTAATTTTTTAAAAACATTTTTGTGGTTTTCTCCATTTTCTAAAAATTCTGAACTTTACAAACAGAATAAGATGAGCACTTCCATATACGTAGTGGGACAGAAAGAGGATTATATGTTAAACTACAGATATCTGTTATGTATACATCTCACTTTTCCTTTCAGGCGTCTAATAAATTCAACATGTAATTTTCAAAGCTGTCCTCCTTGTCTCAAATTCCTTCTCTTTTGCGCAATTCAGAAACATGTTTCAAGGACCCTATTTTCTGTCCATTTTTTTAAAGCAACCCTATCTGTCTTCTTCCATTCTCTCCCCACCTCCCTGAAAAAAATGAAAAACAAAGTCTTTGTAAGAAATATCCATAGTCAAGCAAAACAAATTCCCTCATTGGTTGTATCCAAAAATGTATTTCTCCTTCTCCAGCTTGAGTCCATTACCTCTGTCAGGAAGTGGGTAGTTTGCTTCATCATTGGTCTTTGGAATACAGCTATTGTCTTTATCATTGTTATTATCTAGTTCACCCCATAAGGTAAAATGGAGCTTGGTTGTGGAAGGTTTTAAATGCCAGGCTAAGGAGTTTTTGAGCAAGAGACTGATATGGTCAGACCTGTGCATTAGGAAGATTCTTTTGCCAGCCGTGTAAAGGACAGATTGGAGAAGGGAGAAATTGGAGGCAAGAATACTGGTCAGTCAGGAAGCTATTAACAATAATCTGGGGAAAAGGTAATAATGAGTGCCTGAACTAAGGCGGTGGCAAAATAAAGGCACTGAAGGAGACAATTTCTGTTGTTGTTAAGTCACTACAGTCTTGCCCAAGTCTTCATGATCCCATTTGGAGTTTTCTTGGCAAAAATACTGGAGTATTTTGCCATTTCCTTCTCTAGCTCATTTTACAGATGAGGAAACTGAGGCAAACACGATTAAGTGACTTGCCCAGGGTCACACAGCTAGTAAGTGTGAGGCCAGATTTGAATTCAGGTTTTCCTGATTCCAGGGCTAGTGCCCCGTCCACTGAACCACCTAGCTGCCCATTTCTCAGATGATACTAAGAAGTTGTAATATACAGATTTCTAGAAACACCTAGCGCAGCTCTCTTCCTGATGGAAACTGGAAATTCTTTTGAGAAGAAAGTGTTAAGTTACTACCCTGTGACTAGGAAAAGTCAACCACATGGGGAATTCACTTGCTATAGAGAAATACCCAAGACAGTGTAGTATAGTGGGCAGAGCTCTAGTCTTGGAGCTGAGTCCTGGCTCCTACACTTAGTAGTTGTGTGACCCTAATCGAGGCACTTAGATCTCTCTGAGGCTGTTTCTTTGCCTATTAAACAAGGATAGTATTTGCGTGCTCACCGTGTAGGATTGCCACTACTTTGTAAATCTTTTTTTTTTAAGTTTTCTATTGATTTTTCTGTTTCTTATGCCACAATAGTATCCCATGTGTTTCTCCCCTTCCCCCTCCCAAATAGCCACCCCATATGAATATTTATTTGAGAGAAGAAAAAGTCAACATAAATGATTGATACATTGGGAAAAGTCTAAAAAATGTGTGTAATATGTACCACTTGTGGACCTCCCACCTCCACAAAGAGTAGGTTGGGGATGTCTTCCCACATCTCTTTACATCTTTTCATTCAAATTCCACTTGATCTTTTTAATAATATTACATTTCTGTTTGATTTTTTTTGGTGTGTCATTGTCCTAGCTTTATAAATCTCAAAGCATGACATAAATGTGAGCTATCATGACCTCTCATTTCCTGCCATGTGTAAGGAATCATGAATGAAAGGCTAGGCAGGGAAATTTGGCACAATAAAACCTAGTGCGGTAAACAGTAAAACCTTCTTTGAGTTGGGGGCAGAGCTAGAAAAAGACACCCTCTATTAGGGGAACTAGTTTTTTGGGTTTTTTGGAGTGGAGAAGGGAAGGCAATTGAGGTTAAGTGACTTGCCCAAGGTCACACAGCTAGTAACTAGCTGAGACTGGATTTGAACTCAGGTCCTCCTGACTCTAGGTCCAGTGATCTCTCTATCCATTGCCCCACCTTAAATGACCCCATAGGTCCCTTCCTCACAAATTCTGTGACCCAATTTTCCTGACCTTCTTTCATGTACTCTATGTTCCAGTCAAATTGGAGTTTTCACAATTCCACAATTTCATCCTGCCTTCTCTTACCTTTATGCACTCATGTAGGTGAGCCACTCTCTCCATATTTCCACCTACTGAAATTCTCCTCTTCTTTCAAGGCCTAGCTCAATCCTTCAAATCCTTCATGGAGCCTCCCTGGTCTTCTGTGCCTGAACTCCCTCCTTCTTTCTCCCTCCCCACACACATATCTGAAAATGATGTCTCTCTCCTCACATTTTGGAATATACCATTTCATCTAGATATCTCCCTCGTCTTTACAGTCTAGCGCATATCTTTTTTTTTTTGTGTACATTTCTTACATTCCCAATGAGTTCTTGAAGGGAAGAGCCAAGACGCTGAAAAACCATTTTACTCGGAGAAAACAATAAAACAAAACTCCTCTCCAAAAAGAGTGACCACTAAAACAGAATGCATCAACCAAACAATAACCATTTATTAACCACTTACTATGTTCCAGGCATTGTACTGAGTACTAAGGATACAAAGAAAAAGTAGAAAACAGAATATTATTAATATTGTCGGTAGGGCAAATCAATCAGGTATTTTTGCTCAACTGTTTTCCTTTTTTACTAGGGAGGGTTCTTTTTTGGGGGGAGGGGTAAATCTCAAGAAATTAATCATGCAAAAATAAAATATTTTCTAAAAAATAAATGATTATAGAAGTTCAAAAACGTGGGTACTGCAATTAAAGTTGAAAATGTATACTCCTTTTCAATTCAAATTTTAGTATTTGTTATAAGCTTTGTTGTTATTTAGTCATGTCTGACTTCATGAGCCCATTTGGGATTTTCTTGGCAAAAAATTTTACTAGAGTGGTTTGCCTTTTTCTTCTCTAGTTCATTTTATAGATGAGAAAACTGAGGCAAAATGACTTACCTAGGGTAACACAGCTAGTAAGCATCTGAGGCCAGATTTGAATTCAGGAAGATGAGTCTTCCTGACTCCAGGCTTGACACTCTTTCTACTGTGCCACCTAGCCACCCTTGTAATAAGCTAGGGGCATGTCATCATATTAATTATGATTTCAGTGAATTGGGAATAAAACTTCAAGCATATTTTTTAAGTACTCCTAAAGAAGGGTTAAAGGAAGTCATTTATTTTATTCCTTCAACCTAAGAATCTGGCTAGGAAAGGTCAGAGAAGGAGAGGAATTAGAAAAGCATGCAACCTTTTTTCCTTCTTCTGGACTCTGTATTTTGGTGGCTTTTACACCCTTTCTCTTTCAAGAAGAATCTGTCTTTTTTAATGCCCATCTAATTCACCTGAGTTTAGCTGCTTTGGAATTGTTTCAATGTGGCATTCCTTTTAGGCTGCTGTACAGTTGTCAAAGAAACTCGTCTTCCCAGGAGCATTGATTATGTTGACAAGTATCAGCTTGATCCTAAGAGAATGAGTCCTTTTTAATTATAGTACTTGCTTTCAAGGGGTGTGGCTCTTCTCTAACCTTGGGCCCTCAGCCAGCCCTGTCTCTGGATCTCAAATGTAGTAATTTCCAGTGTGCTAATAGGGAGTAGTATTAACACACATAATGTTAATAACTTAAAATCGACTGTTGTGGGACCACCATGTTTGGACTCCACCATCACAGGCCTTGTGTGCTGAATGAGGAAGTAGAAATTAAAGGAAATAGAGAAAAGCAGATGGGCTAGAGTAAGTAGAGGCAGAAGAGGTTTGGGTTGAAGGTGACCCAGTTTTGAGGACATTGAGGGCCTGGTTCTCAAGATAACTGAAAGAGGAGAAGATGTGGAAAGAATACTAAATATTATCATCACCAAAAGGTGATCCATAAGATGTCAAGAACTCCTCCATGGGAGAGAAGAGGTATTAGACTGACTACCAAACTGAAGGTCTACAGAGCTGTTGTGCTGACCTCATTGTTGTATGCTTGTGATACCTGGACGGTCTACCAGCACCATGCCAGGAAACTGAATTGCTTCCATTTGAATTGTCTTAGGAAGATTCTGAAGATCATCTGGCAGGATAAGATACCAAACACTGAGGTCCTTACTCGAACTAAACTGCCAAGCATTCAAACTCTGCTTCAGAGAGCGCAACTCTGATGCTGGCCACATTGTCCAAATGCAAAATATACCTCACTTGCCAAAAAGACTATTTTATGGAGAACTCACAGAAGGCAAGCACTCACATGGTCATCAGAAGAAGCGATACAAGGACACTCTCGAGGTCTCTCTCAAGAACTTTGGAATTGATTGTATGACGTGGGAGACACTGGCACAAGACCGCTCAGCATGGCGTGCCTACATCAGAGAAGGTGCTGTGCTCTATGAACAAAGCAGAATTGAAACAGCTCAAAGGAAACACAGGATGCACAAGTTTGGAGTATCCACCCCAAATGTTCACATGGATTATTTGTGCCTGACCTGTGGTAGACCATTTCGAGCTTGTACTGGTCTGACCAGCCTCAATTGGACACATTGAATCTTGACTCAAGCATAATAATGTCATTTTGGTCCTCTTCGAGAACGAAGGACAACAACCAACCAACTGTCTCATTTCAATAAATCTTTATGAGGTTAACTTGCTTATGTAATAAGGGTATCCCTAGAAGAGAGAAACAAGCAGACTTTTCCAAAATGATTTGCCACCACAGAATTTGGTGAATCTGGCCTTAACTCCTTTTATAATCCCATGCATTCTGTAACTTCTCAGTTCCCTGTTTTCTATGACATGAAGTGGAAATGGTACTAAAGAAATAAAACAGGCTAGCTAGACCAGCCAAGTATATACAGTTAACATACAGTGCTTCCTCTGTGCCAGGCTAAGCACAATTATTATCTCATTTGAGCCTCACAACAACCCTGGGAGGTAAGAGCTATTACTATTCCCATTTTACAGATGAGGAAACTGAGGCAAACAGAAGCAAGTAAGTGTCTGAGGCAGAATTTGAACTCAGGTCTTCCTGACTCCAGGCCTAGCACTCTAACCACTGCACCACCTAGCAGAAGGTAAAATGACACTGAAATCAATGAAGGTTGGATTCTCAAAATATCCAAAAAGGGGGAAGATGCCAAACAAGTAGAATAAAATTTTTTAAAAGGCAGTCGAAAGTAGAGCAGTAATTATGGATCCATATATCTTTTTCTTTTCTCATCTAGACAAAATCTTAAGCAGACTGATCTACATATAGACATAGACATAGACATGTCAAGGGCATCTTTGGTCAAAACATGAGAAAAGGAAAGGCAGGCTTTTACAAAAAATTATCGTAGACCCATCTTTACAGTGACACACAGAAGTGACTGAAAGCTATGGAAGATAAAAAATTCCATCATGTGTTGTTTGTTGAATCTAAAAAACATTTAATGTGCTAAAGCAAAATGCCTCCTTAATAACTGTATCTTTTAAAGGTGTCTCTAACGCTTAAGTTGAGAACATATAAAACTCCTTCATAGAAACAATGACAGAGCTAATGGTGTTGGATGATATTCTTGCTATCCACCAGTCAACAAGCATTTAAGCATTTACTCTGGGCCAGGAACTGTGCCAAGCACTGAGAATAGCAAAAAGAAAAAAAAGGAAGGAGGGAAGAGGAAGGCAAGGAAGGAAAGAAAGAAGGAAGGAAAGAAGGGAAAAATCAGTCCCTACCCTCAAAGAACTTCCATTTCAACAAGTACTTATGTAGGTAAATAATACAAGATACATAACAAAGTATGCATAAGATAACCTTCACAAAGTTGGCCTTTTTTGTAGCAATGCTGTCTGAATTGTTTTTTGTTATTTGGTATCTTTCCATTCCTTTTGGGGGGAAAATGTTTTATACATGCTATTTACTTGTACATCATAACCATTTCTAGACATATCTCACCACTAGAATTGAATTCTCTCTTGTAGCAAAGACAAAAAATCTTCCTCCTTTTCAGGTGTTTTGAAAATTGATTCCTCAGTGCTTTCAAAATTGTGCATTCTCCAGCACTGGTTTCTTCTGTTTATACTTGCTCTGGCTCAGATGTCCTCTCTGTCTTGACCTTTCTTAGTCTGACCTATCTAGTGGTGGGAGAGACCATAAGTCCATTGGATCCAGAC
The DNA here is from genome assembly GCF_011100635.1 of Trichosurus vulpecula. Classification (NCBI taxonomy): domain Eukaryota; kingdom Metazoa; phylum Chordata; class Mammalia; order Diprotodontia; family Phalangeridae; genus Trichosurus; species Trichosurus vulpecula. The sequence goes on along the minus strand of NC_050574.1, from coordinate 321,175,237 downwards.
ACCTCTTATTATAAATGAAGAAATGGAGGCCCAGAGAAGTTTGTGATTTTTCTCAAGGTCACAGCGTGATAGAACTGGGACTCAAACTCAGGTCTTTTCACTGCTCCATGATACCCCATCTTTCAATATTAATTCCTTTTTGTCCTATGGTACTTGAGGAACAGAGATATCAGAGAACCTATTGTTGTTCAGTCATTTCAGTTGTATCCAACTCTTTGTAACCTCAGTTGGGGTTTTCTTGGCAGAGATACTGGAGTGGTTTATCATTTCCTTCTCCAGCTCATTTTACAAATGAGGAAACTGAGGCAAACATGGCGAAGGGACTTGCCCAGGGTCACACAGCTGATAAGTGTCTGAGGCCAGATTTGAACTCAGGAAGATGAATCTTCCTGACTCCAAGCCCGGTGCTCGGTCCGTTCCACCACCCCGTACAGTCACAGAAAGCCTTAAGTCATCTGAGCTATGGAAATGAATAACTGACATGCTTGGATTCTGTTGGGTTTCTCCCCACTTTGCAAGGTAGATAATCCTGTGATCTAATCTCATTTTAAGGCTTTAGTTCGGCAGCAGAATGATGGACACAATCTAGGCAGCCCCAGAGTTCCTTTGTCTGGTAAGACATGGTGTAGTGTGCCGTGTTCTTTGAAGAAGGACAGATAGGAGGAGCTGGCTGGATCCTAGCCCCAAACCTGCTGGCCAGGAATGCTACCCGCGCAAGTTACCAGTGCTCCCAAGTTCTAGGTCCCTCTGACTTGGAAGAATGAGGATTTCACTGAATTTCACCTGGAAATGTAGAGTAGGACTAATGAGAAAAGCACTGGCCTAAGAATCCAAAGATCTGAGTTTGAATTCTGATTGTGCCACCTACTAGGTTTGTCAGGATGGGAAATTCACCACTCTGAGCTAATTCACTTACTTGTGAAATAAAGATAATAATTCTTTAAAGGGAGAGGGGGAGAAGAGGTAAATGAAAGGAAAGGGGAAGGGAATAAGCATTTACGTAACACCTACTATGTGCCAGGCACTGTGCCGATTGTGCTAATGTGTACAGATTTTATCTCATTTGATCCTCACAAGAACCCTAGAAGGTAGGTGTTGTTCTTACCTCCATTATACAGAGATTAACACAAACAGAGATTAAGTGACTTGCCCAGGGACACACAGATAATAAATGTCTGAGGCTAGATTGGAACTCAGGTCTTCCTGACTGTAGGCCCAGCACTCCATCTACTGAGCTCCCTAGCTGATAGCCTACCTCACAGGGTTGTAAGGAAAGTGCTTTGTAAATCTTGAAATTCTGCTGAAGTGTAATTTGTGGTGAGTTGTTTGCTTTTTTAACTAGACCTGTCATTTCATTGGTGTTAGAAACTCCTAATTACCATTTACAGTTTTAGAAGGCTGCCTGGGACACTGAGAAGTTAAGAAAATGACTTGCCCAGGGTCACCAGTCAGTTTGTGTCAAATGTAGGCCTTGAAATCAGGTCTTCTGGACTTTAAGACTAGCTCTCAATACCTTCTACCCAATAATATGGAAAAGAGATATTCTAAATTTTAGTTTTCCAGAGCAAAATAGACTACATTTTTAAGTAAATTGCTAAAAAGTCAGCCATCTAAAAAGAAAACCATGCTAATTTTGTCATAGCTCAGAATGAGGCCTATAAATACCAGTTGTTTTGAAAGACAGTGTGGTGCAGTGAACAGTGCCATGCACTTGAAGTCAGAAAGAACTGGGTTTAGTTCTCATCCTTAGGTGCTTACTAGCTGGGTGACTGTGGGCAAATCATTTAACCTTTTCGTGGCTATTTCCTCATCTGTCAAATGTGGGTCTCTAAAACCTCTTATAGCTCTAAATCTGTGATGTTACTACCTTATGATCACATTCAGGAACAGGTGGATCTGCCAGTGACTTAGAATGCTGTTTCCAAAGCACAAAAAAAAAAAAAATGACAAAATAGCTTAGTTTACATTATCTTTTGTTTCAATATCACCTTCATTTCCTAATATGTCTCTTTCCCCTTCATCACCAAGAGATCAATCTTTTATAATTAATAATTTTTTTATAAAAGAGGGGATGAAAGTGGCTCAGCAAAAATAACCAATGCATCAGCCAAGTCTGGCATTATATGGAGTGTTCTATATCGTAGCTTTCCACTTCCGCAGAGGAAGGAGGGAGGTGCATTCTCTTATCTCTTTGAAGGGGTGGGAGGGGGAGACCAAGATTGGTCATTATAAAATTGCCCAATGAGGAGACTAAAGGGAAGACTAGTCTTTGAGGCTACTAAAACTTGGAAAAGTACCTGTTGGATACTATTGGTTATTTATTGTAGAAATATACTTCCGTCATCTGCTTATGTTAATTTACATGTTTTATCTGTGAGATGGTCTTTTCAAAATCATTTTTTCTTTGTTTTTTTTTCCCCCTAGATCCACTTCCCCGATGTGGAGCGGGTTGAATGGGTCAACAAGGTAAGAACCAATTTGGATTCAAGATGGGGAAGCTGGAGTTGGGGAACTGGCTAAGGCTGCTCTGGCTACTTTCTGACCTCCAAATCAGAACCCCTGCAAGGTCTGTAATTATCCCTTGGCTACACTCATCCTGCATGTAGGGCAGGCTGAGTCATGAAGAATGTAACTAGGGGGCAGGAAAAGGGGTTTACCTGTAGAACCTATTGGGAAATGAGCTGTATGGGAGAGGCCAATTGGTAGAAGGTAGATGTCCTAAGTACTCAAAGCACACGCTTTTATAACTTTTATGTTATCTGCAGTTGGTATTCCGATCTTGGTGATGTCTTTAAGATGGGAAAAATAGCAAGTTTTCCCTAAAGGATAATGGCTTCAGAGAGGCAGTGTGTGATATTTATAGTCAGGGGACTTGGGATCAAGTCACTTAACCTCTCTGAGCCTCAGTTTCCTCGTCTGTAAAATGAGGGGACTGTCACTAATGACCTCTTCCAGCTCTAAATCTAAGACCCTGTGAACTAAGTACCAGGCTGGCACCTCTCCCCAGTTTCATAAGAATATGTTTGTTTTCCTCTCCCAGAGTCCTCAAGTTAAATCATAGGTTTCTGTCTGGGTAGTTTCTGTAGCCTGTAAGGGACAAACACAGAAGACAAGTGTTTGAGGTCCTTGAGGGAAACCAAAAAAAAAAAATCTAGTTTCTACCTTGGGAACAGAAACCATAGCAATTCAAAATCCTTCTGAATGCCTTTCAGAGTTGATGAGTCAGGAGTCCTGGGTTAGTGTTCAAGTCCTAGTGTTTCTGTGGGTCCTGGATGGGCTGAGAGAAACTGCATGAGTGTTTATTCATCAGCCAAGACGTTAGGTCTCCTTGGCATTTTTTCTTGTCACCAAATAATTATTGCAGTGTCTCAGTGCTTCAAGGGGTCTGTGCTAATGGAATCTTTGTACATATTTCATACATTTTTATTTTTTTTATTTTTTGGGGGGATGATTTCATTCTTTTTATTAATATTCATTTCTTTAGCTAGCCAAATTTATCTTAAATAATTTGGGGGGGGATTATTTATTTATTTAATATTTTTAGTTTTTGGCATTGATTTTCATAAGAGTTTGAATTACAAATTTTCTCCCCATTTCTACCCTCCCCCCTCCAAGATGGCATATATTCTGATTGCCCCATTCCCCAGTCATCCCTCCCTTCTGTCACCCCACTCCCCCCCACCCCCTGTTCCCTTACTTTCTTGTAGGGCAAGATAGTTTTCTGTGCCCCATTGCCTGTATGTCTTATTTCCTAGTTGCATGCAAGAACTTTTTTTTTTTGGACATCTGTTTTTAAAACTTTGAGTTCCAAATTCTCCCCCCTCTTCCCTCCCCACAACCCCTCCCTAAGAAGGCAAGCAATTCCACATAGGCCACATGAGTATCATTATGTAAAACCCTTCCACAGTACTCATGTTGTGAAAGACTAACTATATTTTGCTCCTTCCTATCCTATCCCCCTTTGTTCAGTTTTCTCCCTTGACCCTGTCCCTTTTCGAAATGTATGTATTTCATGTAGGCAGATATATATATAGATATAGATATATATATACACACACATATATATATACACATACATACATATATATGTGTGTGTGTGTATATATATATATATACACACACACACATATATATGTACACATACATACCTATACATATGCTGTTTTCCTGGATTGAATGTAAGCTTCTCGAGGGTAGAAACTATTCCTTTCATATCTTAGTATTTCTATCACCTAGCACCTGGCATATAATAGACACTTAATAAATGCTTGTTGGTGGGTATTTGTTCTTAATGACAGCCCTTTCTACAGCCCTTCCCTGCCTGCCTGTATTATCTAACTCTTGCCCACCTCCTTTAAGCTCATCATAGGAGGTTCAATGTGCTGAGTGCCTTTCTCAGTGCCTCTTTTTTTACTTTGCAAGAATAATCAAGCATGTGTTGAGCACCTACTGGGTGCCAATGTGTCACTCACAGCCACCAGATTTTGAGAATTGAAATGGGTCTAGAGATCCTCTGATCAAAATGCCTCATTTTATAAATGAGGAAACTGAGGCCTTGCTTATTTGAGTGCCTTGCCCAGGATCACAAAGATTCAAACCCAAGTTTTCTGAATTCAAAGTCCCTTCTCTTTCCCCTCTTCCATATTGTCTGTTCTCATTTAGCTACTTCTGCTGTTCAGTTGGTCACTGACATGACTACTCTCTCTTGCTCCCTATTCCTTTTTTCTTTTTGCCCCCCTTCATCTATCTCATGTTACTTATTAGCCCAGTTCCATAGGATAGCTCTTGTCAGTGGGCTATGTAGGAAGGCCACATAAGATAGGGACTCCCTCCCCCCCTCCTTTTCAAAGACAGCCTTCTATCCAGTTCTATATTTCCACTGAAAACACACACACCAGATAAGTAAACTAGATATATGATTTTGTATTGTATTATTTAGCTTCACATAAATGTTTCATATCCATTATCTCATTTGAATCTCATCACCTGTCTGTGTTGTCAGTAGTAAAAGTGTTATTATCTCTGTTTTACTGGTGAGAAAATGAAACTCCAGAATGATTGAGGCTCGCCTAGGGTCACTCAGGTAATTAATGATAGAATCTCTATCCAGGGTTCCTGGCATAATGCCTACATGTAGTTAAGAGACTGAAAGCATTTATGTTTCACAGTGTGGGATGAAAGGTAAAAATAAAGAGGGGCCCTCGGACAGTTACTGGGCACTCTATCTAGTGCTTTTATCTCAAGCTCACCTAATCTCTTGGTAAACCTAGTAGAAAGTAGGTTCCATGTGTGGAGTATTTTGACTTGTTTTCAGATATATTACCCTAAAGCAGGGGTTCTTAACCTGAGGTCATTAACTTGGATTTTTAAAAATATTTTGATAACTTTATTTCAACATAATTGATTTTCTTTGAATTCTGTGTGTTTTATTGTACTCATTTAAAAACATTATTCTAAAGATGGATCTATAGGCTTCACCGGATTGCCAAAGGGAATATCATACCAGCATATCATAAAGAGATTCCTGTATCTATGACCAGAGATTAGAGGATTTTTCCTTATTTTTGCTGGTAGAGTTAGTGGTGGGGTGGGAGAGTAGTGCTGTCTAGGATGTAGATCCAGAAAGGAGATTTGGTTGCTGATTAGGGGCACCACTCAGATGGAACCAAATGAAAAATTCTAAAAAAAATGGACAGATGAGGAATGTAAATACTGCTGCTTATTGTACTGATTGGACTGTTGTTTGGTGAGAGAAAAAATGCATTGATAAAAGATTTCTAGAGGTACCCTTCAGGAAGGACAAGAAATTAATATCTAAGACTTTCCCTAAGTTGGATAGTCTTGTAGGAGACTGGCGTCATTACCTTTGTAAGCACAGTGAGAAGAGCTCTGGATCTGGGAGTCAGGAAACATGGATTCTAATCTTGATTTTGCTACTTGCTAGCTGTGTGACCTAGAACAAATCACTTTCCTCACCTTAAAAGGGGGGGTGGGGAATGGAACCTCTAAATTCCCTTCCAAATCCAAATCTATAATTCTTAAAAATTGAATCTTCTCATTTTCCTATTGCTTCAAAGATAGGTTTTAAAGAGAGTTAAGAGAAAAGACTGATATATGGATAGCAAAATGGTTTCCAAAAAGAAACGAAAGATCATTGATCCAGCTAGAACCCTGGGGGCCCTGGGAAGGACCTCAGACATTAACTAGCTGTGTGACCTCAGACAAGTCACTTGACCTCTGCCTGCCTCAGTTTCTTCAACTGAAACATAGGAACAATAGCAACACTGACCTCCTAGGGTCCTTGTAAGGATCAGGTAATATAATATTTGCAAAGTGTTTAGCACAGTGTCTGGCACATAGTAGACACTAAATAAAAGTTAGCTATTATCACTGTTGTCAATGATGAAGGTCTAAATGGTATTTATTAGTATAAATACATTAGTCCTAGAGCAAAAGAGACCTTTGCCATCATCGGGTTCAACCCCCTTGACTAACATATGAAGAAATAAGTCAAGAGACGTCAAATAGCTCGCTGAAGGCACCCAACTAGCAAGCCAGGGCCAGAACCCCCAGGTCTCTAGATTCCCAGATCATTGTTGTTTGCACTTCATCTTGAGTTAGAACATGAAGAGGACAGTCCCTTTCCTTCTATTCAGTGTTGAAAGTCCTTCAGAGATGGTCATGCTCCCTGACCAGGCATGATAGACTGTGTGAGATGATCTGGAGGTTTCAAAGTAACTAGATTGTTTCAGTCAATTTAAGAGCCAATAGAGTGACCAATCTTGATAAGATTGTTAAGAATTAGGACCCAAATACCCCTTGACCATCAGTTAGATACAATGGAGATCTCATTCTGTGTGTGTGTGTGTGTGTGTGTGTGTGTGTGTACTTCTCTCCCACATAGATCATTACACAGATCTGGCCCTACCTTGGCATGATCATGGAGAAGAAACTTCGAGAAAAACTCCAGCCAAAGATCAGAGAAAAGAGCATCCATCTGAAAACGTTCACTTTCACCAAGCTGTGCTTTGGACAAAAGGTTGGTGACTTAGTTTGCTTTTAAGTACTGGATTGTTTTCAGACCTTCCCCTCACCCTGCCTTCTCTACCCTCACTCCCACCCCTCTCACTGATAACCCAAGCTTCCCAGGATTCCATTTGACCCCAAATGTCCAAACGTCACTGTCTCCTTCCTGCCACTTCTCAGTGCCAGGCTCAGAGTTCCTCCGTGTCTGCCTTCAGCAGACATACTTAATTTTGCCTTGACACCGGATCACATGGAGAGAAAATACCCAACAAAGGAACAAGATGGAGAACATCACATCTATCTTCATTAAAGCTATTTGACTTGCTAATTTTTACTATGTGTGCTGCACTGTGGGAGAGATACCTTGGCCATAATTTTAGTCTTTGTAATCTACTTGGCAACTCTAGATTATAAACTGATACTTAGTCTAGAGTATAAATCCAGACTGGCTGGAAAGACATAAATAAATAAAATAAAATAAGCATACAATGCAATGTATGATTTCCCTTCTAGCTAAAAGTGTTCTCTTCTTCCTCTCCCTTTCTTAGAACATTTTGTCTGCTCTCTCCTTTGCCCCATCACATCACAGATTGACAACTCAAAGGGACCCTGGAGGTTACAGGACCATGTAGGATCACAGATCTAGAGCTGGAAGAGACCTCAGAAACCATCTAGTCCAACCCACTTATTATACAGATGAGAAAACTAAAGCCCAAGTCCCTAAGTGACTTGCCCAAGTTCACATTTGTAAATAAGTGGTGGAGCAAGTTCTTGAGTCCAAATCCAAAACCTTTCCTGCTGTACTGCTTCCAGCCTCCCTTATATTATACTTTGTCTGTGTACCTGTCAGACTGCCCTCCCTAGAATCTAAGTTTCTTGAAGGCAGGGCTATCAGTTTTTACCTTTCAATCCCTTAATGCTTTGCACCTGGTGTATTTTTTTTAATTGGCCCAAATTGCCAAAAGTGAGGTCCAGATAATAAGTGCTTAGACACTCAGAGGAAGGATGGAGCTCTCTGGACTGGCACTGTCAGGGGAGGTAAATAGAACTTGAGCTGAATTTTGAAAAGTGGATTAGGAAACTGTTGAAAAGATAACACACAATTCCAGTCCTTGTAGGACTTGTAGGTGACAGCACTGCAGGTGAGGGTGAGAGAAGTAGAGAAGGATAGAGATGGGAACATTCATTCCATAATCTGATCCCAGTTTACCTTTCTAACCTTGTGTCCCGCTGCTCTTCAGCATGAATGCCTCATTTCTGGCTAGTCTACGCATTTACGGAGCTTTTCCCCTCTCCTAAAGTCCCTTCTTTTTCCTTTGAGTCTGTAGAAAGTGCCAGAGACATAGGGACATATATTTGCTCTCTGACCCTCCCTTCTCTCCATATCACACAGAAGACCATCACATGTGGATTTGTGTTGCCTCAAGACCTATCTTCATTTGAATATTCTTTCCTATCATTTTACAATTCCTAGGTTTACAGGCTATTTTTCAACAATTACATTTTATGCTGGCTATTTTCTGATAACCTATGGATAAGAGCATTAAGAAAATGACTCCAAATGAAAGACTTTTAGAAAATTAGAAATCAGAATATTAGAGTAACAACTGCCATTTTTTGTTGTTCACTCGTTCAGTCATGTCCAATTCTTCATGACCTCATTTGGGGTTTTCTTGGCAAAGATACTGGAGTGGTTTGCCATTTCCTTCTCCAGGTCATTTTACAGAGGAGGAAGCTGAGGCAAACAGGGTTAAATGACTTGGCCAAGGTCACCCAATTAGTAAGTGTCTGAGGCCAGGTTTGAACTCAGGTCTTTCTGTCTCTAGACCCAGCACTCTATCCACTGTGTCACCTACCTGCCCAACTGACATTTAGATAGTGCTGTAAAGTTTGCACAGGGCTTTACACATGCAAACCTCACAACAGCTTTGTGAGGAAGGTACTAAAGGTATTATTAACCCCATTTTACAGGTGAAGACACTGAGACTCAAATTTTCTTGCTTAGGGTGACTTGCTCAGGGTCATAAATAAGTGTGGAAGGTAAGATTTGAACCTGGGTTTTCTGGACTTCAGGTCATTTTACTACTATTCTACTCTTCCTTAAATAATCTAATCTAATTCATGCGCCAGGTACTGGAGATACAAAATGAAAAAATAATCCCTTCCCTTAAGGAGGTTACATTCTAATCTCATTCTGAGCATCTGATTTCTTGTTCCTATCAATCACAGAAGGTGGCTCAGGTTCATCTTCACACCTTGTTCCTTTCCTGGTCTTGACCTTAGACTTGGGGCTCACTTTGTGGATCAGCCTCTCCCTCTGTCCAGTAACTTTCATAAAATTATTGATATAAGGTGTCTTTGGGAGATATGATTCCTAGGAAGTAATTAGCCTGTAATACAGCAATTCAACCAACATTTTAAAAATTTCTACTGTGTACATTGTGCTAGACCCTGGTGAGGACAAAGACAGATAACATGCAATCCCTTTCAAAACAAAATGAAATAAGCACATAAAAGAAGAGTGAAACAAGTACTGAGGTTTTAAAGGAGGGGAAAGTTTTACAACTACCTATTTGTTTGAAAAAAAAGGCCCCATTGCTGTTAATGGAGATGGCAGAGAACAAAGTAATTTAAACAGAAGCAGGTGTGTAAGTTTCATTCTCTTACATCAATTAAACTAGACTGAATAATGGCTTTCTTTTATTCCCTACTCCCTCCACCCTACTCTCAATTCATATAATGCTTTTAATTGGGCCTTTTTATAGCAAACATCCTGAAGAGAGGCAAGGGTAGAAGAGTGGAGGTTAGGGTAGAAGTGAAAGAAGGGAGGGAGAGGAAGTGAATGAGATAAAGAGAGACTGGGTTTCCTGACACCCCAGGCGTAGGAATGGGTTGGGGGAGGGCAAAGAGTGGGAAGAGTATAAGATTTTGAGTGAGGAGACCTGAGTTCAAATCCTGAGCACTTTAGCTTATGTTAGCCACGGACACACAGCCTCTCTGATCTTAATTTTCTTCATCTGTAAAATGGGGATGATAATCGAACTATTATGGCATATGATAGAAGTGCCTGGATTTAAATCCCAACTTTGCCCTTTACTGGTTGAGTGACTCACACAGATAGTCACACACACACCCCTCTGCCTTGTTTTCCTCATCTGTTAAATGAAGGTATTAGACTAGATCTCTCAGGTTCCTTCCAACCCTAAATTCTGTGACCTTATTGTGCATAAGGAATGAGGGCTGGTAGGGATGTAGGGGGAGAAAGTGGTAGAACACTGATTGAAAGAGGTCAGTCCTGTGCTATAACCAAAGGCCCTTTGTGAGATTGGGTCAGTTTTGGTTTGGGGTGAGTCAAAAGAGTTTGAAGCCAATAAAAGGGGAAAACAGAGGAGCTGTTTCGGTGTACGCCTATTTGTACTTCATCTGGATTGTCAGTGACCTAGGATCATCATTACTTTTATTGCCTTTTCCAATATAATGAGCTTTGGGTTCCATGTAGTATCCACAGGAGGTACATTTCAGAAACCAAAGCAGCAATGACTTCTCCATTGTTCTTTTTCAGTGCCCCAAGGTCAATGGTGTCAAAGCCCACACCAGCCAGTGCAACCGAAGACGGATCACCCTAGATCTCCAGATATGGTAATGTAACTGGGGGCTCCTGGGAAGATAGATGTTGTTGTTTCGTTTCGGTTGAGTCCAAGTCTTCATGACCCCATTTGGGGTTTTCTTGGCAAAGATACTGGAGTGGTTTGCCATTTCCTTCTTCGGTTCATTTTACATATAAAGAAATGAGGTAAACAGAGTTAAATGACCTGCCCAGGGTCCCGCAGCTACTAAGTGTCTGAGGCCAGATTTGAACTCAGAAAGATGAGTCTTCTTGACTCCAGGCCCAGGTCTCTATCTACTAGTGCCACCTAGACTAAGTACAGTGCCTTAAAGGCATAGTATTTTACACCAAGTTGAACATCACGTGCTTTGCTTTGGTATTAGGAATCTAATAAGCTGATCGAACCACTTTAAAGAAGGCACATCTTTCTTCATCTAGAACACAGTATTTTTGAGGATTGAGGAACAGTGGCTGATCAGAATTGGCATACGGATGTGGGGGAGCTGGGATATTGATGAACAACTCATCCTAATGGATAGCTGCTGAAAGACAAATGAGAAAACTATCCCTCTGACTTAGAATCAGACCCTGGCCCTGAAGCAATAGCCCTTCTTCCAGAAAACAAATATTTAAGAGCAAGAATGGTATAGTTGCTGGAGATCTGGCCCTGGAGAAAGAAGGACTTGGGTTCAAAGGAAACATCCTTGGAAATATCCTGATTATGTAACTAGCTGAACAACTCACTTACATACTCAGTGCCCCCAGGCAACAGTCTAAGATTATAAATTGCAGAACAATCTGATCTGCACTGTAACAAGGAGTTTCCTCACCAGGACTTCCCAATAGGGATGAGATCACTGGTTTCATCCAAAAAAAACCAAACCAAAACAGAACAAATCTATCCTTCAGTCTCATGCTGGGCATTTAGCACTGGAAAGCAGAGCTACCTGGGAGAAAGGGTGGAAGGACATCCACAGAGATCTTGTGTCAGTAGGGGTGAAGGCAATAATTTCAAGCCCTGAAATGAAATAGATTTTTTTTTTAGAAAAGAGTGATTTGTGGTAGTTGTAAAGGAGAGAGTTGTTTTATACAATGACACCAACAACAAACACCTCTTCTATTCCCATACGATCGAAGGGTCCAAATAATGAAAGTGATGGGTAATATGTTTCTCAGACCTCTGTGTTTGCTGGATTTTTAAAATGTTCATACCCTAGGGCAGTGGAAACCTACAGAAATCCTGAACAGTATGACTTCTTTTATTGTTTATGCTTCTCTACAACATGTATTCATTTAAGTCCTATGAGCTACCATGGTAATGTGACTGGCAGAGTAATTATCAAGGGTAGTTGCTGTGTGTGTTAGCTTTGTCATTCAAGCCAGCAATATATTGTCTCAAGAATAAATAATAGGGAGAGTTCACTTCAACCAATAAGACGTGTTTAAAAAGAAGAAGAAGATGTTATAGTGGGCTGCATTCAGAAGATGGCACTTGAGTAGGATATTAGAGATTACCTAGTTTGGCCACGTGGTTTTACAGATCAGGTGATTAAATGCGAAGTGATTTGTCCAAGGTCACAAGTAGTAAAGAGATGACCAGGAGTTCCAAAATCATAGATTTTTAATTGGAAAGGACTTCAGTGGCCATCTGGTACAGTCATGCCTGAAAAAGAATGTGCTTTACAACATATCTCGTGAATGGTCATCTAGCCTTTGCCCCAAGATCTCTACTGGGGAGCATCACTAATTTCCGATGCAGTGTCTTCCATTAGGAGACAGTGCTAATAGTCAGGAAGTGATTCCTTACATCGAGCTTAAATTTGCTTCTTCACAACTTCTACCCGTTACTCCTTTGTCCAGTCCTGGGCAAACAATCTGGTCCCTCTTCTGGATTATAACTCTTCAAATACCTAATGATAGGATAACTGTTATGTCTCCCCTAAATCTTCTCTAAGTCAAACATTCCCAGTCGCTCAGCTTTTCCTCAAGTGGAATGAAGTTGAGACCCTTCACTATCATGGCTGTTGCTGAGTGCTTGCTAGCTTATCAGTGTCTTCCCCAAAATGTGCTGCTCTGAACTGAACACACCATGGTCTAGCTAAGGCAGAGTACAATGAAACTATTGTCTCCTTATTTCTAGAAGCTATACTTCTCTTTATGCTGCCTAATACAGTTCTGGGGCAGCTAGGTGGCACAGTGGATAAAGTACCAGCCTGGGAGTCAGGAAGACTCCTCTTCTTGAGTACAAATTTGGCCTCAGACACTTACTAGCTGTGTGATCCTGGGCAAATCACTTAACCCTGTTTGACTCAACTCCTCAACTGTAAAATGTGCTGGAGAAGGAAATGGCAAACTCCAGTAGCTTTGCCAAGAAAACCCCAAAGGGGTCATGAAGAGTCAGGCATGATTGAAATGACCGTACAACAACAAAGTCAGCTTTAGCTTTCTTTACCCACATGCCATCCCAAATTGAATTTGCAGTCCTAGATAGTTCTTAAACTACCTTCTAGTCATGCCTCTTCCACTTTACTGAAGTTGATTTTTTGAACCCACATGTAAAAATTTAAACTTATTACTATGAAATTTAATCTTACTGGACTTGGCCCAATGTTCTAGCCCATGAGTAGGCAAATGATAGCCTGAGGACCAAATCCAACTTGCTGCCTGCTTTTTTTTTTGGCATGGCCTAAAAGCTCAGAATGTTTGTTACACTTTTAAATACAATTTTAAAATTATTTTGTAATGAAAAAACAATTCTTAGCTCTCAGGCTCTACAAAATTCTATAGCCCATGGGCTAATTTTGGCCCACAGGCCATAGTTTGCCAACCCCTGTTCTAAGCTATCAATATCTTTTGGGATTCTCTGTAATCCAATGCTTTAGACAGAGAGAGAGAGAGAAAGAGAAAGAGAGAAAGAGAGACAGAGAGACAGAGAGAGAGAGAGAGAGAAAGAGAGACAGAGAGAGAGAGAGAGAGAGAGAGAGAGAGGGAAGGAAAAAGAAAGAGAGTGTTGAACCCAGCTCCTCAAATTCTAAATGCAGTAGTCTTTCTTCTGTAGCACAATTGATTTATTATATGAGGCCTCATCCCTGCTTCCTCTGTTTTGGCCACTAATTTGTACTGTTTCAAAAATAATAAGTCAGAGGTTATCTCTTTTCTTCTATGTTTTTTTTCCCTGACGTGAAACAGAGTTCAGCCCAAAATCTTTGTCACTTGTGATTCCTTTGACATCACAGGGATCCCAATTGGCATCCTACCCTTGCATAACTTGGTATGTAGATAATAAAAACAAGAATATATTTTCATTCATAATGAGTGGAGTCAGTGGGTTGTGTAAGAGTTACTGTGGCAGATAAGGTTAGTAATAAACTATGAGGAGGTTAAATCCAGGAAGTCTTCCTAGAAGGGATGAGATCTGGATTGTCCTTCCATGAAAAAAATGCGAAGGTTCCTAAAACCAACCACTCCCTCACTGGGTGTCACGTTTCCTGTTTTTAGCCCAGGTTCCTGAATTGAGCGTATTTTGGTGGGTGGAAGGAACCAAACTCTTAGAACATGCATACAGAATGAAGTATTTGCTTATTAAACACATGACAATGTATTGCAGGTTGGGAATTTCTGATTAGTGAGTACATGGGTGGGGAACCATTAACTATCAAGATAATAGAATTTAGGGGCAGCTGGGTGGTGCAGTGAGTAGAGTGCCAGCCCTGGAGTCAGGAAGACCTGAGTTTGAATCTAGCCTCAGACACTTGACACACTTACTAGCTGTGTGACCTTGGGCAAGTCATTTAGCCCCAATTGCCCTGCCTTCCCCCCCTCCAAGATAATAGAATTTATAGTTGGACAGCATCTTAGAAGTTGTCTAGCCCAACCTCCCACAGAGTCCTGTGTTGTCTTGGACAGGACTCCTGACAGTGAACTATTCTGCATAAAGGCCTCATGTGAGCAACATAACCTAATAAAGCAGCCCAATTCATTGCTCCAGTTAGAAAATTTTTCCAAAGTTGAAATAAAATCTTCCCCTTTGCAAAGTAAATTTATTGGCCCTCTCTTCCTTTTTGGAAAATATATGGAATAAAATATAAGAAACTTTAACATAAGAGTAAAATATGTTATATAATAATAATTCTTCAGATAATTTAAGATAGGTACCATATGTCCCCTGGTTAAATATACTTAATATACTTACCTAGTTGAGGTAGTTGGTGGATCAGTGGATAGAGCGCTGAGCCTGGAGTCAAGAGGACCTGAGTTCAAATCTGCTCTTAGATGCTTCCTGGCTGTGTGACCCTAGACAAGTCACTTAAATGCTGCCTGCCTCAGTTTCCCCAACTATAAAAGGGAAGTAATAATAGCACCTGCCTCCCAAGGTGGTTGTGAGGATCAAATGAGATAATATTGGTAAATCACCTATTACAGTGCCTGGTACATAGTAGGAGATTAATACATGCTTGTTTCCTTCTTTTCTTCCTAGTTATTTCAGTTGTTTCTTGCATGCTTTGATCTTTTACCATCCTGACCCATTTCTTTCAGAAGAACTCTTGTCCATCATATTTAGATGTAACATAGACTAGAACTATTTCTATATTATATATATACATGTATGTATGATATATAATACATGTAACATATTAGATATAATAGTTATAATTTCTATATAACAGTCTAGACTATTTCTGCAACTTGAAATATACACACACACTTGTGTCTGTATGTTTTTAATAATGAACTAAAACTAGGACTGTACGTAGAACTACATATCTACTACTCACAGGTTTTTCTCTTAATGTGTTAAATTTCACCTGGTAGTACCACCATTTCCCTTTCTGTCAGTGTCATCCTGAGGACTCCCCTCTCTCCTCTGTTGGGTATTGGTACGTCTTTCCCTGATGCTCTTTTGTTACCTCTCTTCACTTTTTCCTTTCTATGCTTAATCCTCAGTCTTTTAAAGGTGTAGTTAGTTATTGCATTGGTCAGTGTTCTTTCAGTCTTTCAGTCTTTCACAGTTGTTTGTCTTTGCAGTGTTTTGGTCACTATAAAAATTACTCTGATAAAAAAAAATTACTCTGATTCTGTTCATTTTGTTCTCCATCATTTCATGCAAGTGTTCCCTAGTTTCTCTGATTCTGTTCCTTTTGTCATTTTTTACAGCACAATAAAATTCTCTTGAGTTCATATTTGTTCATCCATGCCCCGGTTGATGAGCTGTATGATATATTCTATAAATAATGCACCCTTAGTTAGCATTAGCTTAAAAGTCTTAGATATTTTTCACCCAAATAACTTCCAGAAAAGTCTCTTCTAGCCTGTAGTTTTATATATATGAAATTCACATGTGTATATGATACATATATACATATACATATATATATTAACCTTAACACAGAACTTCACAATTTTCTTGTTAACTTTGAACTCGGTAGTTTGGATCTAGGCTTCCCATTTGTTGAGTTAATTTTGTTTCTATTGCCCATCATATCCTTTACTGCTTTGTAAATTTAATAAAGATGCTTTGTTTGTCTTCAAAGGATCATAAACAGAGGTAGAAGGGACCTCAGAGGTCATCTAATGTAACCACCTGATTTTACAGTTGGATAAGCTGAGGGCCAGAAAAGTTAAATGCCTCATCCAAGGTCACACAGATAGCAGAGGCAAGATTTGAACCCTAGTCTTCTGACTCCAAATCTAGCACTCCTTTTCATCTAAGTCTTTGATAAAAGTTTTAACTAAGACAAGTTGAAAGATAGATTCTTGTTGTACAGTTGTATGACCCCATTTGGGATTTTCTTGGCAAAGATACGGGAGTGGTTTGCCATTTCCTTCTCCAGTTTGCAGATTGAGGAACTGAGGCAAACAGAGTTAAGCAACTTGCCCAGAGTCACACAGCTAGTAAATGTGTAAAGTCAGATTTGAGCTCAGGAAGAGGAATCTTCATAACTCCAGGCCCAGAACTCTATCCACTGTACCATCCAGCTGCCCAAAGATAGATTCTCGTGGATCTACACTGGACACCTTCTGGGTCTTTTAACACCACACGATTAATAATTATTTTTTGGATTTCACATGGCTGTAAGCCTACCTACTAGTTTAATCACCCAAACTATATTTCACTGTCTTACCTGAAAGAATATCAGGAGGGTCTGTGAAATACTTTGTTGAAATCAAGCTGTATCATATCTATAAAGCTCCACTAATTTTAGTACTTAATGGATGTATGACTTTAATGATATGGATGTACCCCTCACAGATGCAGACCTTAAGCCCTGTTCGTCTTAGTAGACAGTTTCATGAATTATTTTGCCAGAAAAAAATCCATCGCCTGGTTGTCAACCTTCTGGTGACAAACATCTCCAAACTTAAGTGGGCCAGTCTTTAGGACAGTAAGCACACAGTCTGCTGCCAGACTCATCCTTGAAGCCTTTCCAGTTTTGTAGGGTCTGTCAAGTTTGTGCTCTTCAAGAACCGAGGGCCATAATGAGGTATAGGCTAGGATTTTAATGGAGCACCAATTTATTAACCCTGGCCCCAAAATTAATTTAGTTTAACACGATTTGTTTTTAGTAGATACCTGGTGACCAATTCAGGGTTTTTCCCTATAAGCTCATATACTCTTCCTCTTCTAGAATCTTGCTGGGGATCAGTGCCAAGCTTACTAGTATATAGTTTCTGGGCACCAATTCTTTTCTCATTTATAAAATTAATTCAGAACTTAACTAAGATTACAGATAGTTTCTTCAGCACAGTAGGGCATATTTTTGTCTGAACCTCATGCCTTGAATTCCTTTGGAGCGGAATGAATTTTTATTATCTTTCCCATCCCAGCCATAAGTTCACTCCTTAGGGCATTTCTTCTGTCTACCATAGAACAAAGTTCATTTTCCTTGCTAGAGAAGATGGAAACAAATGAGAAGTTAAGCAATTCTCCCTTCTCTCTGCCACTATTAACATTGTGTCTTCTTCCCCAGTATTTCCCTTGCTAGTTCTTGTTTAAGACATAGCTTTTGTTAGTCAAGAAGGTTTATTAAGTACTTTCTATGTGCCAGGCATTGAACTAAGCGCCAGAGATACAAAGAAAGGGAAAAAAACCAGTTTTTACTTTCAAGGAGCTTCTCTCCCCCCCCCCACCCTGCCCCACCTTTTTTTTTCCTTTTCTTTAGCTTTTTTCATGTCTCAATTCATTCTGAAGTTTAGGTCAGTGATAGGTCACTCCATTTCCATCTCTCACATCAACATTTATTTTCTCATACATTTCCATACATATATTTGTCTGCTTTCTTGTATTTGCTTATTTTCCCCATCAAAAAAAATATTATCCTGAAACCAAGAGCTGTCTCCTCGATTAGACCCAGAGCTTTCTGAGCATTTGGCCTTGCTGCTGATTCTTATGAGTGAGTGTATAAGTGAAAGACTGTGTTAGCAAAAAAAAAAAAAAGCAAATTGAAAAACAGAACAGTGGAATGATCATGGCATGGCAGAGAGGGAGGGGCTGCTCTCATAAAAGTGGGTGGATATTAAAAAGCAAAATACGTACACCCTGAAGGCCTATAAAATGCTTCTCCATAATAACTCTGTGAGATAGGTGTTGCAAGTATTATTCTCATTTCACAGATGAGATACTGAGGCTGCAGAGAGTTTAGGAATCACGCAGCAAGTAAGTGTTGGAGTTGGGACTTGAACCAGGTCTGTTGACTCCAATACCAGCATCATTACTGGTTGGATCCATTATTTGCCATTTTCATTCACTCTTCAGAGAAGTGGGATTTTATTTTATCTAATATTCTGTCATTTAACTGTAGAGCTAAATGGGACTTCAGAAGTCATCTAGGGCAGCCCCCTTTTACAGCATTTCTGACAGGTCGTCTTAACTCAGAGTAGGCAGGCTCAGTGATAAGGAGGAGCTTCTTGACTATCATTGGAAATCATGAGATTTGCCAGTCCTTTTAAAAGTCTATCTTTTGAGGACCATGATCCATCTAAACATATCACAAGCTCACTCATCTATCCATTCACTAGTGAATGAGTCATCTAAAGGTGATTTTTTTAGCCACAGAAAAGTTTTCCCATGTTAATATCATCAGCAAACCATCCCAAACTGAGAAGGGAACACAGTATAGGAAAACTAAGTTTTTAGACTGTCATCATCAGCCCCAAATGCCTTTTACTAGGCATCTAGGTGTGTGGCATTGTATGTGACTACACAAAGCCAGGGACACAGGGAAGCCACACTCTAATACAGAAACATTGACACTGAGAGGACAAATCAGGTCATGCATTAAATGCATAGTTAAACAATCCAGGTGCTTATATTGAGTGTTAGGGTGATGGTGCACTGAATAGGAAATTGAAGGAAGAGGAATATAGGTCCTTGAGAGCAGGTACCATATTTCTTTGTTTGAAAATAATCATTTCGTACAGATATATTTTTATTTTTACTTCACCACCATTTCTGACTATATCCCTCCCACCTCCTCCTTCCCATCAAGCCATCCCTTATAACAAATAATTAAAAAGGAAGAAGAAAAGGAAGGAGTTCAGCAAAACTAACCAACACATCCCCTGAGCCTAACAAATGTTCCACACCCTAATCCCCTGCCACTGGAAAAGAGGGAGGGAGGCAGAACTTTCATTCACCCTTCAAAAAAGTGGGATTTTATTTTATGTAATATTCTGTCATTCAGTTTTAGGTGTAGGGGACTTCAAGAGGCCCCATTTATGTTTCTTGTTAGGAAAGAGAGTCTTTTTCTATTTGCTGCTTCTCCTATGATGCACCACAAGGCCTCATCTAGGCCAAGCACCCTTCAATACATACCCTCAGAATTTCCTTCTTATCATCCAGTTTCCCTCCTTGATAAAACAACCCACCTTAATTCTTTTAAACTACATCCTGCTGGAGAGTTTTGAGGTGTTTTGGTTTCTGGAAATTCATTTGTACTAATAATGCACAAGAGACACCCATCTTCATTATAGTCTAGCAATCTAATTAATGCTCCTCTTGCCTTCATGTGTATTCTGTTGAAGACTTTTCTAAGAGTTTTGCCTAACACTTTAATCCTGGTGTAATGTATCAAGTGGTGCTGAATTGTCTGGGTCCTGAGGCAGACTGCTGTAGTCCTGTGTTGATCATTAATTGTCTGACTCCCTTACAACGTTATAATTATAAGAATGGTGGACCTGATTTCCTGAACAAATATTGACATAGCATCTTTGTAATTAGGAGATGTACTATTACCTAAATAATATATATATACACTACAACTATTTTTGTATAGCTTTGCAATATAGCCTATTCTGTATTAATTTCTCCTTTTGGATTTTAAGATCTTTTACAAATGTAACTCGTCCTACTGTGGCTTCTCATTTCTGGTTCTGTACTACTGTGTAAGGGGTCCCCTTCTCTGGTTCTTTGCTGACAACTGGAAAGTCAATGAAGTACATTTTACTGGGCCACATATGCACAGCCTCTCATTTGCCAATTTTCTCACTCTTCCAAGTTACCCAGGAATCACTCAGAGACTTACCCAGCAGTCACTGTTCAGCATTTTTATGTATCATATTTAGCCCAGGAGGTTGAGTAGCAAAGGGAAAAGGAAATGGAAGAAGGAGGAAGAGATGGGGAGGGACAGAGAGACTGAGGGAATTTATTAAGTGCTTATACTGTGCTAAAGTCTGGAGATATAAATACAAGCTATCAAGATAGTCCCTGCCCTCAAGGAGCTTATATCATACAAAGAAAGATAACACATAATTGGAAGCTGAAGGTGAAGGGCAGTGTAGGGAAAGTAGCATGGAAGAGGGGTGTGCTAGAGCCAATTCACACTGTCTTATGAGAGCTGATTGTTAAATTTTCAGTACAAGCACTTACGCCCCAGAAATCAGCAAATGCTGTGAATCAGGCCTCGATTTATTGTTTTAATGGTCATCTAAACTTAAGAAAATGATGAAGGAAATTTTGATAATGCAGATTAAACTTAGAATTATGCCATGTGTGTTCTTTTTTCCAGAGAGCTAGTTATTAAACTTTTATCAGCACAATGATGCACGGAGTCTGGATCCGAGCAAGATAAGGCAAAAACTCATCTATCAAAGCTGAAGGGCCTGGTGGCAGAGCCCAAGTTACTGGTGGGGAATAGGAGGTGGAGTTGATGTTCTGAGTAGAGAAGGCATGCTTAATGCCATGGAGACCAGAGCCCCAGGAGATAAAGACAAAAACTTGCCTATCAGAACTAAGGGACCTGGGGCAGAGTCCAAAGTTCCAGTGGGGAGGAGGTGAGGTGCTATGAGTAAAGAAGGCATAAGAATAAAATCTTGGAACAGGAAGGAAGAAAAGGGAGTTGGGGGTGGGACTTAATAACTACCCTCAAGTATCTGAAGGACTGTTATATAAAAGAGGGATTAAACTTGTTTTGCTTAATCCCAGAGGACAGAAATTGGAGCAATTAATGGTTAGAAGGCTCAGAGGGGCAGGTTTGGGCTTCATATAAGGAAAACTTTCCTAAAATTAGAGTCAATGACTATCCTATCACAGGTGATTTTCAAGCAAGAGACTAGATGACCACTAGAATTCCTGATCTGAAGTCCTGTCCCAGCTCTGGAATTCTGGGATTCATGGGTGAAACTAGGACAAAACTGTCTAGTCACTGGGGTTAATGCCATGTGTTCTTTCTTCTTCCCTTTCAGCTATATAGGAGACTGCGAAATCAGTGTGGAGTTACAAAAAATGCCTGCTGGGGTGAATGGTATACAGGTAGGTATTTTCTTGGGGGGCAAGGGAGTAAGGAACAGGGAAGGGAGCAGAGAAGGACTCAAGTGAAAGTTGGGAGAGTTTGGTTACATAGAGAGAGGAAACTCATGTTCTAAGAACTATTCTGGGTTTGGATGACAGAGAAGATTTTCAGAGTCCAGCTAAGAATGAGGAAATGTTCACATTTGTGGAAGTCTGACAAATTCCTAATTTAAAAAAAACAAACAACTTTTAAAAAGTCCACTTAGGAGAAGTACTTACTGTCCATGGAGCTAGTGGGGGAGAATCCTTTCAGAGGAGAAATGACAGGAGATTAGTTAGAAAGGAAGGGAAGAGAAGGAGAAAGTATGAAAACCCAATACAGGGAGTGAAGGAATCTTGCAAGGACTCAATCTCAGGAGTCAATGGATTAAAAAACAAAAGCGAGTCTTGCAATGTTTCTGAATTTCTGTGTCAGGTTCTGAGTTGAGGCTGCTGTCCTGGGCCATCAGGATCCAGGGGAAGATGCGAGGGTTGGAAGTAGGGAAAAGAATGGGAGCAGAATAGATGTGACTTGGTACAATTTCTGCACCCTCCTTTCACGTGATGGTCTCATGGGACTCAGCATCAACATTCACATCAGGGACACAGTCCATAGGATAGGGGGCAAATGGCTTTATGTGGTGAGAGAGAAGCAAGAATTATGATAGTATAAGACTTGTAGATCAATCAGTGGAGGATAAGGCTGGCTAAGTTTGCAAAGGATGATGGGTGAAGGCTGGAGATTGTCTGGTGATGGCCTAAAGTGAGGGGCCAGGGCCCAGGTCTTAAACTCACTAGAGGTTTGTTTTTTGTGTGTCATAGTTACAGGGCACCCTTCGTGTGATCCTTGAGCCTCTCCTTTTCGATAAGCCATTCGTGGGAGCTGTGACTGTGTTTTTCCTTCAAAAGCCTGTAAGTTTGGGGTTGGAAGGTGGGGTGGGGTGTGAATGGATAACTGAACAATGGAAAGGGACGTAACAGTTATCTTCAAAATGCTACATTTGTTGAGTATCTACTCTGTTCTAGATCTTGGAGAATACAAATAGGAGAATTACATTCATATCTGGGCCTTCATTTCCTCACTGCTAAAATGAGGGGATTGGATAAATGGATGGATGAATGAAGGAATGAATGCTAAGCACGAAGGCTACAAGTAGAAAAAGCCAGACATTCTCTGATCTCAAGGAGCTGTATCAACAGTGCTGCTTGCAGCTGCTGTGGAGGTGTAAGACCAACAACACCAGCACACAGGAGGGCTGCCAGCACAGATTCTTTGATCTGCTTTTCTAAGGAAATCAATTTTAAGGGGTTAACAATCTCACTTTAATCAAACATACATATAACATTCACTTAGTTTAGGGGGAAAAGCCAGCACCCTGAACTTCAGAGCAAATACAAACAGAAATTACAAACAGAGAAAATATAAACAGAGAAAATAACACAAATCAACAGACAGGCTTCTAGCTGTCAGACCAAAGCTATACATACAGTTACCAGAGAGAGAAGCACCAACATCTGGGTTTTCAAAGCGGGAGGGGTGGTGCTCCTTAATAGCTACCCAGAGTCTCCACACCAACGTTCTTCCAATGAGTGAGCCCCAAACAAAATGCTAATCTCAGAGTATATATATATCTTTTTTTCAGGGCCTGAGGGCTTCACACCTCTCCAGGGCTTCACATCTCTTGTGATCTAACTAGAAAAAGAGTATGGGCCTTCTTACAAACAAAAGCAAGGCTCAGTCAAAGGCACTTGGTTGCCTTAGTGCTAAGAAGCACTCCAAAAGAAAAAAAAAAGAGCAAAAGTCCCACTTTGCTTGCCATTACAGGAGCTCACACTCTAATTGGAAAATATCACACATCAAAGAAAGCTAACCTGTAGAGCAGAGGAAAAAGTCCATAAGTTCTAAGAGTGCATTATTGGGGTGGATGGCAGGTGGGAAAGTCTGGTGGTCCTCCATCTCATCAGAAGAAATAGAGTTGTTGACTCCCATCTCATCTAAGCCCTGTGAACAATCATGCAACCAGCTCCAAGGAGGGAGGCAAGAGTGTAGGTTTCCTTCCATGGCGGCCATTTTCCCATCAGCAATCAAGAAAGTCCAGAAGTTTATGCTGGTCAGACCACATCTACAGTATTATGTTCTGGACATCACTTTGTAAGCAGGACATTGACAAGTTCAGGTAGGTCTAGAGGAAGGCAGTCAGAATAGTGAAGAGTCTTATAGTCACACTAGACAAGAATTGCTTGAAGGAGCTGGGCATAATTAGCCTCAAGAAAAGAACATTTAAAGGGAATGTGACCTTTGGATATATGTCACGTGAGATGGGAAATTTATTCTATATTGCTATAGGTTGCAGAATTCACACCAGAGGAATTACAGTAAAGTAGATATCAACATAAGGGATAAAGTCATAATAGAGATGTCCAAAATGGAACATCCTTCTTGGGAACTGCCTTCTTAAGTAGTAAGTTCCTTGTCATTAGACATGTTTAAGCAGGGATTGTATGACCTCTTCTCGAAGATATAGTATATATAGTAAGTATCAGGTATCAAGTGAGATAATATTTGTAAAGCACTTAGCATAGTGTCTAGCACATAGTAGGTGCTATATAAATTCTAGCTATATATTATTGACATTATGGAATTGGGTGGGTCCTTTTCAACTCTGAGATTCCATTACTCTGGGCATAGGACATGTTTCTTGTCTTTGAGGACCTTATAAAACTAAAGAAAGTGAAACACGCTCAACTTGTCCTCCCTCTGCCCTGTACTTTTGGAGGGTAAGGTGCTGATGGAGTCTGCTACTAGAGAATTAAGGACATGGAGGGTAAGAAAAGAGTAGCAGGGGAGAAATATGAGTTGTGCCTTGGAAACATGTTGACTTTGAATATCACAGAGGGTTCAACAGGGGAATGATCAAAGTTGCCCCCCTGCTTTTGGAAAGGTGGGAGGGAATATGGTTCTCTGCCCCCTCCCCCCGTCAGCTCAGTGGATGTAGTCTCAGAATGTAGTCACTCCCTTTTTAAACATCTACTGAGTCACCAGCAATTCCTGCTCAGCAGCCAATAAGGAGACTGTTTCATCATCTCAAAGTGCCAGGCCCCTTTAGGACTGAGACATATATGGCCTGAATTCGAGAGGGAGTTTATTATCTCTGATCTGCCCAAGTGATGAGTCCACACATCTGGTCAGCTACAACCAGGAGGGCCACTTTCTGTAGGAGTCAGTGCCTGTTACATGCATAGTGGAATGTTGGAAGTCTCCCTATCCTGGGATGCAATGCTAATGAGGCGGTACCTCATGTTTTAAAGTATTCTTCTCGCACTGCCACCCCCTCAACATCACCTTTTCCTGTGTGTGGTAGAGAGACAGTGTCAGACAAGAGTTAGGCTTGTTGACTGTACTTTCTATGTAAAATAGAGCTGTCCAGGAGGGGAGATCTATAGGAAGGGAATAACCAAGGGCAGAGAATAACCAGGAGAAGACCCTCATGAGAGCAGGAAATGGTTATTCCAGCCTATCCCCAGAGTAAAAATTGGAGAAGATTTAGAGAGTGAAGAGGAAAATAGATTGGCTTCATATGACACACCTTCATGTAGAAACATAGCAACTCATTCTCCTCCACATGTTGAGACTGCGCGCCCTTTATAGAGAGTGAATGGATGAAAACACATCTGTGAAGTATCTTCTCTTTGCCATGCAGCATGCTAAGCACCAGGGATAAAATACAATGTTAGTACTTAAGGTGAGACTCCCTCCCTGTAAGGTCTGTTCTTTAGGACCAAGGGTCTAGCTTGATAAACTAAAGTTTTGTATCTGGTGTTCTGTCTCTTTCCTTGTTGGTTTGTTCGTTTGTTGGTTTGTTTGTTTTAAATCTTTCCCTCAGCTCACTGAGTAGTCTTCTGTCTTCATTCCCCAATGTGACTGGTTTCTCCTCTGGTCTCTTGCAGCACCTGCAGATAAACTGGACGGGCCTAATGAACCTCCTCGATGCTCCAGGCATCAAGTAAGTACTGTTGTCCTCTTACAGGGTTACTTTTCCTAGGGCCAAGAGGAAGCACACAAAAGCTGCCACCACTCAGCTTAATTGTGCAAAGTCGTTCTCCAGCACCCCACCATCCCCACCTCACACTCTCCCTTGTGCCAACTTTCAGGATTAGAGTGATGGCAAACCTGGCCGCCTTGGGTCAAATCCAGCTGTTGGCTCTATAACATCTTGATATTTTATCTTCAAGTCAACACTGTCTGCCCTCCTCTTGCCCCTGGAGAGAACAGGCTGTCTGGCTAGTTCTCACAGACATCTTTCCATATAGCCAGCCAGCAATTGTACTCATTCCTGCTCATGGGAAGCAGTGTAAGCCTCATATTGGGGAGTCATAGAACCATAGATAGAGTGCCAGGTCTGGAGTGAGGAGGACCTGAGTTCAAATCCAGCCTCAGACATTTACTAGCTGTGTGACCCTGGGCACACAGTTTCCTCATCCTGCCTCAGTTTCCTCATCTGTTAAATGAGCTGAAGAAGGAAATGGCAAACCACTCCAGTATCTTGGCCAAGAAAACCATAAATGGGGTCACAAAGAGTCAGACACAACTGAAACCACTCAACAGCAACTGAACCGTAGAATGTCAGATTTAAAGTCGGATGAGACCTTGGTCCTACCCTCTCATTCTAAAGATTAAGAAACTTAAGAAATGGAAACAAAGCAAGATTAGTGACTTGTCTGGGGTCATCCAACTAGTAAGTGTCTGAGAGAGGATTCAAACAAAGGTTTTCCTAACCCTAAATCCAGCATTTAATCTACTACCTCACACTGTTTTATAGTCCAACTTGGGCTCTTGCTTACTGAAACTCCCTTTGGGCACTTTAAACATTTAGTTGGAAATAACTTTTTTTTAAAACCTCTGGGATTCCAACAGGGAAGCAGTATTACAGTGGGGAAAAGGCACCGAATTTGGTGTCAAAATACTTGGGTTCAAGTCAGTGAGCATTTATTAATCACCTACTGTGTGCTGATACTCTACAAAGCACTGAGTTCCAATCCCAGCTTTGTATTCTTTTCTGTAAAATGAGGGACATGGATGAAATGATCTTTTAACTTTTCACCAGCCCTGCATCTTATGATTTCTTGAGGTTATAGATCTTAAAATAAGGATGAAGAGCTCTTATCTACATTGTCCTAAAAGAAGGCTGCATGATCATATCTTTGGAGGTCATTTCTACCTCTGATTCTGTGACTGATACTTTGAAACTGAGTGAAAACACAGCCCCCAATTCCCTTTTTTTTCATATGAGAGAGAAATACAACTAACTCCCCCTCCACCCCATTCACCCTCAAACATCAGTCCTGAGCACCCACCCACTGTGCAAGCAGTATGATATT
Organism: Trichosurus vulpecula; assembly: GCF_011100635.1. NCBI lineage: Eukaryota > Metazoa > Chordata > Mammalia > Diprotodontia > Phalangeridae > Trichosurus > Trichosurus vulpecula. The sequence goes on along the minus strand of NC_050574.1, from coordinate 321,148,460 downwards.
GGATATCATGAAGGGATTCAGAGAAAGGAAGAAACATGGACCCTGCCCTCAAGGATCCCCATGTCTAATAGGAGAGATGTGGTCCCTGCCCTCAGCCCATAGCTTACTCACCACAAACATACGTAAGGGCATAAGGGATGACAATACAGAGTGGGGTGGGGGCGGGGTAGGGGAGAAAGATACAGGCCTCCCTAGGAGACTGCCACTAGAGAAAATCCCATTCAAATAGCTGCTACCCTCAGACTCTCCCTTGGGAGCTAAATAGAAAAATCTTTACTGCTTTATGGAAGCTGAGTAACCATTTAATATAAACATGCCTCTCTGGAAAATACAGGTTGGACCAGAACAGGGTGGAATTTGCTTACCTAGTGCTAGCTACAAATTCCAGCCTTCCCTTGGGCTGGTTCCCTGCTGTGGCTTAGAAAGCACCTTGTTGGTCAGTGAGAGTAAGAGGGATTTACGTCCTCACTGGCCTTTTAACTTTTTAAATCCATGCGAACAGCCTGCCTTAGTGAGAAATCTAGCATTGTGGACAGTTTTATCTCCTGAACCACACTTCATGGTGACCAGAATCATTTCTTCTTGGTCTGAGCAACTCTACCATGTAATTCATCTAACAGGGCAGGACCTGAATGCCATTCTGTTTCTTCAGAGATCCTCTTCTGGGTCAACACCCCTCATCAGCCTGTCTCTGCATCCTGATTTGTTCAGCTCTGCCCTGTGATTTCTTGCATGTTACCTTCTGACCAATATGCTCTATGGAGTTTAATAGAGTGGGGTTGGACAGGGGAAGGACTAGAGGGGTGGTGGTAGATGCTTGTTTAATGCAGTGAGAAATGTCCTTTCCTCCTTACTCTTTCAGTGAGAGTCAGCAGAGATAGTTCAGGTAGAAGGAGACCCAGGGCTACCTACCTTACAGAGAAGACTGTCATCCCTAGGGGCTGTGAACTGGGAGATGTGAATAAGAATGCCATACTATATTCAGCGAGGGGGAAGATACCTACTGTTTCAGGGAGTTTGGGCCTGGAGAAGAGAAAGGAAACAAAGCTATTTAGGTACTATTTTGCCTGCCCTTCCAAATTGCCACCCTTCTCTCTACTGTCATCCTCCTTTCCCCCCCCAAAAACCAGTTATTGGATCCCTTCTCTAAATTCTTCAGTCTGTTTTGCCTGGTACAGTGGAGAAAATGCTGGATTTGAACCTAGGTTTGAATCCTGGCCTTGATTTTCACTGCCTTAGTGACCCTAGGCACCCTAGAGCCTTTCTAGGCCTCAGTTTCCCTGTCTGTAAAATGAAAGAGTTGGCCTCAGACGTCCTTTCAGCCCTAAGTTTATGATTTTATGATTCAATGCCAGGAGGCTGAGGCTAGCAAATCTCTGAGCTGCAGTGAGTGATATGTCATTTGGGTATCTGGACTAAGTTCAGCATTAATATTATGAGCCCTTAGGAGCAAGGGACCACCAGGTTACCTAAAGAGGAATAAATCAGCCCAGGCAGAAAGGGAAACAGGTTAAAATCTCCCATGCTAATCAGTAGTGGGAGGGACTTCTACATTTTCAGCCCAGATGAAATAGGGAGAACCAGTCTTTATTTTTTTTTAAAGGGAAGAGAAATGAAAAGGAAAAGGAAGGAGAAAGGAAAGAGGAAAGAAAAAAAAGTTTACTATACCTATATACAAACCCTTAGGGTTTCCCCCTGTGCCTTGATGTTCTCCTTTGTCTGGCCCGGTTGATTGGGCAGCTGGCTGTGTCCATTTGGGATGAGGTCACCGGGCACCACAATAGCAGATGACCACAAATCAATTTCATAATCATGACAGCAGTGATTGTATTTTGTTTGTAATTCAGAGGGCGGGGGGCCATGTGGTATTGAAATAAGAGTATATCATCTTTGATGGGCACGACCGTCACCATCACAGCCTATGTTCCTATTGCCCCCCAGTGACGTGTCGGACAGCATGTTTGAAGACCTCATCGCTGCACACCTGGTGCTGCCAAACAGAGTGACGGTCCCTGTGAAGAAAGGGCTGAACGTAACCAACCTTCGGTTCCCGCTGCCCTGCGTGAGTGCCCAATTCGCTTTACAGAGAGAGGGGGAGGAGAAATCAAGCCAAACCGTGTTTGGCACAGGGCTCTCCACACAATGGGTACTTGGTCCATGACATAGTCTGGGCTCGTGTTAGGGGAAGCTGGACATGGTTTCTCCATGTGAAAATTGGGAAGACCCCCTTTTTTGTTCCTTCCTTCATGCGATTTACATAAGACAATGGAGGAGAAAAGCTCCTTCGCAAAGAAGGAAAAGTACTTTTTCCTTTTTAAAATTTTATTGCTATTTTTTGTTCTTCTATCACCTTTATTCCCCAGATATGTCCCTCCATTCTTTCCTGCGTAGAGAGCCATCTATTGTAAAGAAAAATGGACAAAAAGAAAACAAAAAGCAGTGGAGCAAAACTAACCAGCCACATCAACTGCATCTCACAGTGTGTGCAGTGTTCCACACTCATAGTCCCCCACTTCTGCAAACAGTGGAGGGAGATGGGTTTTGGCCTCTCTTCTTTTCCAGGCCAAGCTTGATCACTACAATTACAGAATTCAAATTTATTTTTTCTTTTACATTGTTGTAACCATATATGTGGTTTTCCTGGTTCTGCTTTCTTCATTTGCATCAGTCCATATAAATTTTTCCATGCTTCTATGGATTGGAAGCCACCCTTTAACCTAGAGGGCTTTTTTATTACATGGCCAGAGAGAGGCCTTTCTTTGGGTAGTCATTTGTTGTTCAGTTATTCATGTCCAACTCTTTGTGACCCCATTTTCTTGGCAAAGATACTAGAATCGTTTGCCATTTCCTTCTGCAGTTAATTATATAGATGAGGAAACTGAGCCAGACAGGTTAAGTGACTTGACCAGGGTCACACAGCTAGTAAGTACCTGAGGCTGGATTTGAAATCAGGTCCTACACTCTATCCCACTGTGCCACCTTGCTGTTCCCTTGCATAGTCATACTGGTATGTAAACCTATCCTTTTCTGGCCCCTCTGATCTGCCAGCAGACATACCTAAGAAAAGAATCTAGTGGCTTCCCACTCAGGGGGCTCTGTTTGGTTCACTACGTAGTCAGATTTTACTAGGTGAGAAGCACAGCACACCTGGGCAGAAAAGGAATGAGGAAATGTCTCACTGAGCCTTAAGTTCAATCTCAACTTTCTTCCCTTTGTTGGCTGTACCTCCTTGTTGAGAGGTTGGGAGCTCTGACCCTTGGAGCTACTTTAAGCATCCTTACACATCCTCAGGTTTGCTTTCATTAGTCCAGCTCCGGTTTTCTCATTCAATACCTTTCCCTTGGCAAATATCTCTTTTAATCTCCCTTGCTGCTCTAAAGCTACTATTTGTTTTTTTCAATGCTCTATTTACCTTCTCTCAGTCTCATTGGCTGCTTTATTTGTCCTTCTCAGGGAATTTCTTTCTAGCTGCTTTATTTGCCCTTCTCAGGGAGTTTCCTTCTAGTGGCATCTGTATTCTTAATGGACAGCCTTCTTGTTTATGCCACCTGGCTCTTTGGCCACCATTTCGCCCACTTTAAAACAACTCATTGAGATGCTTCACCCTCCTCTCCGTTCTCCCAGGTCTAAAGCTCAAGGACATGGTGACATAATGGAAAGAGTGCTAGATTTGTTGTCACAAGATCTGGTTGTGAATCTTGCCATTTGCTGGCTATCTTGCACTGATCAAGCAGCATCACCTTTCTGTGTCTCAGTTTCCTTTTTGGTAACATGAAGGGTAACACGGACAAGGTAACCTCTAATGTCTCCTCCAACTTGAACATTTCTTGAGTATTTGTGAATATGGTTGAAGTTGAAGCACAGGACAACCTAGGTGAGATGAGGTCCCTAATTTGAAAGGGGGAATTGGTCCAGCTGCCTTAGAAGAGGTTTGTCACCTCCTAACCCAACAAGGTCATCCAATCAGATTCACTTAAACCAGGGAAATTCAACAGCCATCAGCATACAACTGCTTATTAAACATCATAATACTACTCTTTGTTATTTTGTGTAACAGACATCAAAAGAAAATTGACAACTTAGATTTTTAAAAAACTTAAGAGGAATATTTTGAAGAACTAACAGATTTAAACTAAAACTTCAAATTTACAGTTCTAACAATTGAGCTTAAATTCAGTTCTTCAATGTATTCTTGAGATAATCATTATCAGTATAACTTTTCTATATGTCTTCATTCTATGTAACTCTTTTTTAAATATATATTTAATATTTTATTTTTCCCATTATATGTAAAAACATTTTTTTTAATTTTTTTAAATTTAAATTTTAAATTTTGAATTTCAAATTCTCTCTTCTTCTCTTTCCTCCCCTCTCATTGAGATGGCAAACAATTAACAATTAAGAAGCAATTAGATTAAAATGTATCAAGTCCAACGTAGGGTAGCAAGTTAGTGTCCCGCTAACAATGGGAAATCATTTCAGGCAGCTAAGAATCACAGGCGACAGAGTGCCAAGCCTGGAGACAGGAAGACTTGTCTTCTTGAGTTCAAACCTGGCCTCAGACCCCTACTAGCTGTGTGACCCTCAGCAAGTCACTTAACGCTTTTTGCCTCGATTTCCTCATCTGTAAAATGAGCTGGAGGAGGAAATGGTAAACTACTCCAGTATCTTTGCCAAGAAAACCACAAATAGAGTTGCAAAGAGTTGGATACAACTGAAACAACTGAAGAACAACCAATTTCCCACTACAATGCCCATCTTACCTATCCAGAATTGATTCTCATTCATCTGTGACATGCCACACTCAGTCTGCATTACTTACTGCATTTAGTTCAAGATCTTAAGCCCGGAAGAGGACGATATAATAACATTGGTGTCTTCCAGAACTGAAATCTGTCTCTGTGTTTCTACATATAGCTGTACAACCTCAAATAAGTTTAACCATGCCTGTCATTTTTTAAAGTTAAATTTTTTTTCAATTGGCAAAAATCTGTATTTTCTCCCTCCCACCCACTCACTCTAGTTGAGAAAGAAAGAAAAATAAAACTCCTGTTACAAACATGTGTAGTCAAGCAGAACAAATTACCACTTGTCGTTTTTCCTTGTGGATAGAGGAGCAGCTGTGGATATGTGATATATTCCACCTCTTTCCCGTCAAACATGTAACCTCTACAACAAAAAAGCCCAGTTTCAATCTTGCCTTTGACATTTGCTGTGTAAAACATAGGCAAGATATCCTGAACCAATTAGGAATACTCAAAAAAGATTATATCCTTGGACCCAATGAAAAGTGTTTTTTTAATGTAGCTGTGTAGCCACTTTGATAAAGATTTCTCTTTATTTAATAAGAAAAATAGTTAAGGCCATAGTTCCAATCTGTATCTTAGAAAGACCACTGTTTGGAACCATGTGACTGAAGCATCACTGCCACCTCGTGGTAGTTTACCCTTACTGCAGGCAAAATTATCTAGGAAGAAATAAACCACCACTGGGATTTTTTTTTTTTTGGAGGGGGTAAGGTAGGACAATTGGGGTTAAATGACTTGCCAGATTTAACTCAGCTCCTCCTGACTCCAGGGCCAGTGCTCTACTCACTGCACCACCTAGCTGCCCCTACTGGGATTTTGTTAGTCATGAAAGCGATGCCACAATGGTTTATAATAAAGGTCTCCTAACTAAATCAGCCTTTTGATACTGCATCTTCAGTGTACTTCTGCCTGGTAGGACAAATGAGGAAAATAAATAGAATTGACTGATTTAAAAAGAAACTGAATCAGTTGGTTAGAAAAGTATTAGGGGAAAATAGCCAGTCTGGGCTATTACTAGCCAAACATTCCACTCAGTGGGGTTCCCTTCACTCAAATAATAGACATTCTATCTGAAAGCAATAGAAAAGCCTGCAGGGAGCCCCCCCCCCAATCATTCTTTTTGCTACTAGAGTGGTGAAAGATTGAATTTGATTCAAATGAAAAAATATTCATTTGGCACCTCCTATGCATAAGACACTGAATTTAAGCTGGACCTTGGATAGGAAGCATTTAGATCAGTATAGAAAATGGGGAACAAGATCCCTTTAAGGAGAAAAAGTGAAACAAGGAAAAAACCTTGGAAATACAACGTAATGGTATCAGTAATGATGGTGGATGTGTATATACCACTTTGAGATAAAAAAAAATTTAATATACCTTTTTTGATTTGATGGGCAGCTAGGTGGTACAATGGCTAGAGTGCCAGGCCTGGAGTCAAGAAAACTCATCTCCCTGAGTTCAAATCCAGCCTCAGACACTTACTAGCAGTGTGACCCTGGGCAAGTCACTTGTTTGCCTCAGTTCTTCAACTGTAAAATGAGCTGGAGAAGTATCTTTGCCAAGAAAACCCCAAATGGAATCATGAAGAGTCAGACATGAACACAACTGGACATTTGATTTGATGATCACAACAACCCTGTGAACTAGATACTACAAGTATTTGCCCTGTTTTGCAGATGAGGAAACTGAGTCTCAAATTACATAACTGCTTCACCCAACTATTAAGTATCTAAGGCAGAATTTGAACCTAGGCCCCCTCTACTTCATAGTTTTTTTTTTTTCACTCTAATGAATGCATATCAGTATCCTTTTCTCTCTTTTATTAGTTACATTTTGATTAGAATCTCACTGATACGGTCAGGAAAATATCCTAGCCATTTGAAATTTAGGAATTTTATCTTTATCTCGTTAACAACCAATTTGGAGTCTGTAGCCTCCTATGCAGCGATTATAGTGACATCTATACTTTTTAGGGGAGGCTAGTTGAGATTTAGATATGTTGAATTTGAAGCTATTCAAATGGAAATGGCCAGTGGGTGCTGAAATCATAGGAAGTTATAATTAGAGGCCATCTGGTCTACCTCCTCCATACAAAAGAGGAAACTGAGACATAGAAAGGTTAAGTAAGCTTTCCAAGGGAGCAATTATGAAGAAAAGAGGGCAGAGGACTAAAGACTGAACTTTGGGGTGTACCTGTTTAGGGGTCTGGAAGAGAAAGACTGGCAGCAAAGGAGTCAGAGTGGAAGGAGAGCTAGAAGAATATAATGTCATAGAGAAGAAGAGAGAAAGAGCTTTAAAAAAAAGAGAGAGTAGTCAGCAGTGTAAAATGAGAAAAGGAAAGCGCAGTTGTCATCATGTGGTTGGGATGGACAACATGGTTGGTACGTATTTGTTGTTCGGTCATTTCAGTCATGTCCAACTCTTCATGGCTCCATTTGGGGTTTTCTTCGCAAAGGTACTGGAGTGCTTCGTCATTTGTTTCTCCAGCTCATTTTACAGATGAGGGAGGAACTGAGGCAAAAGTTAAGTAACTTGCCCAGTGTCACATAGCTAGCGTCTGAGGCCAGATTTGAACTTAGGAATATCAGTCTTCCTGATGTCAGGATGAGCATTCTATCCACTGCGCCACCTAGCTGTCCCTGATATGCATTATTCCTTTCAAAAGTTTGGCAGTAAACGGAGAAAAACTAGTTAATATTGAAGTAGATGAAATAAAGCAAAGATTTTTCTTTCAAACAGGAAAAACCCTTGAATGTTTGAAGGCAGGTGGGAAGGACCAAAGGACCAATAATATCTGTTTTAGGAATATAAATTTGCATTGTGTGTTTTGTCTACTATAAGAGACCTCTGAGGAAAAATTCAGGCCTCCTCAATGGTTGAGTCTGCATCCTACAGGGAGACTATGGTAGATTCTCTCCTACAGCTCCCTTGGAGGATACCAGAAGGCTTCCAGGAGATATAATATATCATCATAGTTCTCAAAAGGGTTTGTAAACCAATACTCTACTGTTCAAAACAAGGAAAGTCTGGAAGGGGCTAAGACACTGTTTTGGTGTTAGACTGACTTCCTTCTCTACATTAGGGGCCTTTGACTTAAGGTAACCCAAAGACACATGGAGAACTAACAGACTAACAGCCAAGGAAGCTTTAGAAAAACTGAGCTCTGAGAGAACTTTGTAGAATTTCTGGGAATAGTCACTTAACAGTAGGAGCTGGGAGAGAGGATAAAGCCACTGGGATATAACAGAGCAATTGAGAGCCCAGGACATTAGATCAAGGGAAGACACCACTAGGACATAGTTTTTCAATCCATCTACCCACGCACTCCCAGAAGCACATGGGTCAAAGGATCAGGGTTTCAAGGGAAATAATCGTGAGAATCAATAAATTAAGGGAAAGGGGGCCCCCAGTATGACCATTTGAGAACAATAGGCCATCCCCAGTCACCAGGAGCAGTCCAAGTGCTTACCATTGGTGAGAAATCTAAGGGATGTCATACTAGGGAAAATCTTGTGAACCATCCCAAAAAAGAAAGAGAAAAATGGACTGCTTCTACCTCTCTCTCATTAAATAGAGCAGGGGTTCTTAAATACTTTTGTGTCATGGATTCCTTTAGAAGTCTGGTAAAGTCTGTGGAACCCCTTCTCATGATAATGGTTTTTAAATGCATATAATAAAATGAATAGAATTACAAAAGAAAAAATTATATTGAAATCATACTTTTATGGTATGGTACTTTTAAAACCCAAATTTATAGACCTTAAAAACTCCTGTTAAAAGGGAAATCACAAAAATTTTAATTTTTAAAAATTTTGAGAAGTCTACATTGTACAGAGAATAACATTTACTCCTCAGAAAGCCCTAAAAGAACCAGGAACTGTAGATTAGGTCTTTCTCAGAGTACCAGAAACTAAGTCTCCAAACCCTTGGATTTCATCATACATGTGACTTAGAAAAGAGCATTAAGGCAACCCATCAGTCAGTCAATAAGCATCTATAAAGTGCCTACAATGTGTCTGGCACAGTGCTAAGGATACTAAGAAGGGTGAAAGATAACTCTGATGGAGTCAATTGGACCAGAACCTGTCTCTAACCTGTGGGTGGCCAGAGCCAAACAAAGCAGGCTAGAGACAAGAGAGTCGGGAATCAAACTGAAGTTTAATTAATTTCAGAGTGAGGAAAATGCTTGCAAGTAGAAGTCAGCCTGAGGAGGGCTTGACATAACAGGGGTAGGGCTTATAAGACTGAAAAATCACGAAAAGGCAGAATCCAACACAGTCATTGATAGGTCTTGAGTAAACCATTCCCACAGCAGGCCCATGCATGCAGACAATTTGGGGACAATACAGGCATTCTCAGGTCCTATGAGAACAGTCTCCAAGTTATTAGAATAGGTGAACCTTGTGATTGTCTCAAGTTGCAGGGGTCATTGAGCCTTGTGATCATTCAGCAGAGTACAGAACCAGAGATAGCATAGCAGGAACAAGAGTGCAGTCCCTGATTTGGTTCACTTAGCAGTTACAGGTATAGAAATTCAGGAATTGTTAGCCTTTCAGGAGACTTTGATTGATCACTTTCTGCTACAGCATATTAGCCACTTCTGGCTTTCATGTCCCTGGGAAATAGGGTACACATATCAAAGCAATACAAAAAATTATATGATTTTGCCAGAGGGTGAGATCATCCAGAGGGTGAATACAAAGGATTGGTATGCCAAGCTCAGGGCACAGCTTGCTTGCTGAGCATTAGCTCTGGAAAACAGGGTGTTTCCTAGTATCTTGACAAGTTTATAGTTTAGTGGGAGACACAACATGAAAACTACGGACAAGTAAGTTATATACAGGATAAACTGGAAATAATCAACAGAGGGAAAGGATTAATGTAAGGATGATCAGGAAAGATTTCTCATAGAAGGTGAGATTTTAGCTGGGATTTAAAGGAAGCCAGGAAAGTCAAGAGAATTCTAGGCATAGGGGACAGCCAGTGAAAATTCTTGGGAAAAAAAAAACCAAGCATATATTAAGCATTTATATTTTGCTAATTCTTAGATTTTTACATTAAGGTAGTAAATCCCCCTTTGCATTAGAAGGATAATAACCATTATGACTCTTTCATATTGTAGTGAGAAATGTGTCCTATTTTCAACCCACTTATTGGCTAGTAAACATAAAGAATGATATTCAACCTGCAGGAAACCCAAACATAATAATTTTTTCTTTCATTTTTCTATTCGTGTCTAACTCTTTATGATCTTATTCAGGGTTTTCTTGGCAAAGATACTGGAGAGGTTTGCCATTTCCTTTTCCAGTTCATTTTACAGATATGGAACTGAGGCAAACAGGGTCAAGTAACGTGACCAGGGTCACACAACTAGTAGATTTCTGAGGCCAGATTTGAATACAGGAAGATGATTCTTCCTGATTCTGGGCCTGGTGCTCTATACATTGTATGACCTAATTGTGCCAAAGTATAAATATAGAATATATAATCATGGAGTCATATAATATTAGATCTGGAAGATTTTACAGAAATGATCTAGTACAATCTCTTCATTTTATAAGTGAGGAAACTGAGGCATAGAAAGCTAAAATGATTTGCCCACTATGTGATATATTAAATAAGTTAAATAAGTGTTAAATTTAAAGTCCTGAAACATGCCCCAGATAACAGCAGAGATACGCTAGAGGTGCTGGGAGAGAAGCCACCTGAGTTTAAAATCTTGCTGTGTTTTAACCACCTACAGATATTTGAAAATTGACTGTCATAAGAATCAAATGCTGGAAGATACTTCCTAATTGCTTTGTTGTTTGAGAGTTTCTGTCAACTTGGTGTGGGGGTGCTGTTTTTCAGGGAGTTATCAGAGTTCACTTGGTGGAGGCTGAGAAACTAGAACGAAAAGATGGTTTCCTGGGGTTGAAAGGCAAGTCAGATCCATATGCCCTGGTGACTATCGGCCTCCAAAATTTCCGGAGCAAGACTGTGTACAGGAACTTGAACCCTACCTGGAATGAAGTTTTTGAGGTAAGAGCATCCTCAGAATCTCACCTTTTAATCTCATACTTTAATCTTAGGTCTGACTCTGTCTTTCCAGCTCTGTGTCTTTCTACCTCTCAAAGGACAATCTTACTGTGCAGGGAACGCCTACCCCCTAGAAAAAATGTAGGTGAAGTTTGCTTAGGATTCCTTCTTCCTCTCTCCCTTCCCCCTCCCGCCTCTCGCATGTTCCTGATGCCCTTATGTGATCCCCTATCTAATAATTATAGTAATAGCTGACATTTATATGGCACCTATGATGTGCCAGGCACTATGCTAAATTCTTTACAAATACAATCTCATTTGATCCTCATAACAATCCTGATTGATAATGGACATTATCAACCCCATTTTGCAAATGAGGAAACTGAGGCTAACAGAGGTTAAGTGACTTACAAAATGTCACATAGTAAATGTCCAAGGATGTATTTGAACTCAGGTCTTCTAGACTTCAGATTTGGTGCTATATCCACTGTGTCACCTAGCTTTCCCAGTGTTTCCCAGAGGATGGCCCTTTCTGAGTTGCATTTCATATTTTGGAACACTCCCAGATTTTTTTTTGGAAGTCCTTAACCCTGTCCACACCCCGCTGTCCTCATAACTTTCCTAACTTATATTTAATAGCCTCGGGGTTCTGACGTCTGCTTTTCAATGCCATGGCTAATTAATTTGATTGAACCTAATGCTGGTGTGTTAAGTGGAGAAGGTTATCCTTTCCTCCTGCAGTATTTGTACTTTACAGTGATTTCTGCTTTTGTCCCTAACCCAGAGAAATTGGACTAGGTGTCCTCTGAAGTCCTAGCCAGCTCTAAATCTATGAATTTGTGTTAAGAATTTCTGACCAGAGAGAAAGGTGGTGACAAGTAGGTCAGGAATAATCCTTGACAGAATTGTGAAGTAGATAAAATTTACTTTCATTGTCCCCTGTCTCCCCCTTTTTATTTTTATTAATTCTTTGGACCCTCCTGGTTCCACCTACTTCTAATACTTGGTGCCCTACTCACCATCAAAGGATGTGATGCCTGTGATCTGTAATTTATAGGATAACTTTCATAGAGACTCACAGAGCAATAAGCAGCCTTGAGAGTCTGTCTGGTTCTGTCCTATCCTTTCATGAGGCTGATTGGCCAGCCCATCCAAGAGAAAGCTTGGTGTTCTCTTGCTGAAGAACTTCACCACCTCCCTCAGCCATCCAAACCACCTTCAAACCCTGAGAGTGAAGGAGTTCTTTCATGACCAACCCAAAGCTTTCCTGCCTAAAGGGAGTTTCAGTTAGTAGGAGACCCAGGAGGATTTTCTAATATCAGGACTTCACTTCACTGGATGAATGGGACTGCTGGCTGGCCTTCGGTCAATCTGACCAGGTGGCTATGTTGTCTTTTCCAGAGGCAGGAGTAGGACAGTGTATCATGAAGTATTGATATAGGGCCAAAGTATCAAGGTACTTTAGAACCAACATTTGGAGAGGACCCAAGGGGGCAGGTTTGCCAATCACTTTGAGCATCGAAAGCTGGCACAAGGAAGAGTGTGGGAATAGGGGTCATTGCACAATACTGGGCTGGGTGTTGACAAAGCTATTGTATGGCCATAGACTTGGCTTTATTTTTTCCTCATGCTCTGTGGGAATATCAAACGTCTAGAGGACACCAGCACTCTATCCCTTAAATCCTTTTAGCCCTTCCCTCAGGAATTTTTGCATTTTAAGCCTCTTCTCTTATTGTGGAATGAGAGCTGTTATGTGACTGGTGGGAGAGCCAAGCAATATTTTGTGAGGCAGAGAACCCTCTCTGACTGAAATCCAAGGGTGCAGGACCTTATGCAATGCAAGAAACATTCAAATGCCTACTACATTCTGGGCACTGAGCTAGTTCATGGGGATACGAAGTTGAAAGTCAACAGTCCCCCCCACTCTCAAGGAGTAGATAATCTATAGAACAAGATTGAGAACAAGACACAAATAGACATGATACAAGCTAGAATGTGCTTGGGGCTAAGCAGAGATCCAGACAAGTCAAGTCAATAAGCTTTAGAACTATGAGCAGAAACAAAGACAGTCTCTGCCTTCAAGGAGCTTATATTCTGAAACAATAATACATAAAAAGAAGCTGAAAGTGTATAGAAGGTGGGGATGGTAGAGAAGGAATAGACAATCAGGAGTGTAGCCTAGAGAGAAACGAAGACATGGCTCATCTGGTGGTTTTCCTTAAAATGGAGGTTCTGAGAGGAACTAGCTAATCAGGAAGGGACTGCAGGGTAGTCTGTACTTCCAGCGTAAGAAGTCCACAGACAGAGTGAATTTCCAGGGTGTGGCATGTTAAAGAAAATTAAGAGACTCAGGAATGGAGCCTCTCTTGTCAAAGAACAAGTTATTTTGATCTCACTGGAGGGAAAGGGGCAGGATTTGGATGCATAAGGCAATTTGGGACTTCTATTAGAGTATGCTATTAGGGGTTCTACCTACTTTGCCTGTGTGGGGCAAGTCCTGCCTGCCTGTGGGTTTGTGAGGCTTCTCCCTCCTCCCACTCAGCAGATCTTGATCACTGGGGAGATCAGCAACACAGAGAACGATTGCAAATTAATCTTTTGGAAGCTACTATTCCCTTTGTCTTCTGTGAATCTCCTATCACCTGATAGATGTCACCATCATCAGAATTTCTGATCTAAAATCATAAAATGTTAAGGCTGGAAGGTACCTTAGACATGATAAGATCACAGAGCAAGAGCTGAGAGGTCATCTAAGGTCCCCTGACCCCCATTTGGCAGAAGAAACTGAGACCCGGAGAGAAGATAAATGTCCCAAGTTCAGGTAGCTAGTTGGTGATTATCCTTCCTCCTTGTTAAGATGACTATGACCCTTTTGGATATGCTCCCTTGGAAAAAGGGGAGAGTTTGGTTACCCAATACCTCTCCCTCTCCGCCCATAGCCTACTTTCTCCAGAAATAGGAACACTCCTTTTCTTTCCTCTTGTCTTTGTCATTTCTTCCCTATTCTCAGCCAGGATGGGAATCTCCTTGAGAGCAATGGGACATGGACATAGGGACCTGAGAGAAAATCTGTATAATGAAGAAATAGAACTGGCTGGTCCCTAAGGCTTCCGCCAGCTCTAAATCACATGATCTCACTTTTCTGGGGGGAAGTTACCTGACAGCAGTTACCTGAGCCCTAGACATTCCTACTAGTACCTGACATGAGATGTAGGGTACCAAGCTTTGGGGAAAGAATCTTGGTTGCCCTCAGCTGTCTTTCCAAGAAGAGATTATCTCCATATACTTAGTAAAGCCCACAAACCTTTTGTGAATAAGCCAAAATAAAACCAAAACCAGGTAAACCAAAATGGTATAAGTATGAATGATGAGGACTGCTGTTAGGCATGTGAGTAGGGGGTGGGGGAAGGTGAAATCTATTTTCCTTCCACTTACCAGGAAAGTTGCTGCAAATCCTAAGGATATACCATCTACCCACTGCATTGCCAAGGAAACTTTTTCTCTTTCTGAAGTTTATAGTTTATGAAGTCCCGGGGCAGGACCTGGAAGTGGATTTGTATGATGAAGATACAGATAAAGATGACTTTCTGGGCAGGTGAGGATAACGATGGAGTGGGCCTACAATGGCAGGCTTCCTTTAATTAGGCTAACTACCACTTCAAGGGTACCAGGCTATCGGACTGAGGAGCTCAGGGACGTAGATTCCTGTTGCCCTCCTCCACCATTAGAAAACTGTACCATATGTGAGGCCTGCTGATTTTACTTGTAGTCTCAGCTACTGGGCTGGTGGATTGATTGAATCTGGGAGTTCTGGGATGCATAAGGGCTAAAGCTAATCAAGTGTCTGTGCTAAATCTGCCACCAATATGACAAACCAACAGGAGGAAGGAGGCCACCAGCCTGTCTAAAGAGGGGCAGATGGGCCCAGGTTGGCAGGGCAAAATTTCCATGATGCTCAGCAGTCCCTTTTGGGGGGCCCCTGTACTTCTAGCTTGAACAAGATAGGAAGACCTCATCTCAAAAAATAAATAAATTAAAAAATCCAACCCTATAACCTTCAACTCCTGGGACATTTCACATGTCTCTGGTAACCTGTTCTCTGCCTCCAAAGTATATTGACTCAAAAAAAATGTAAAACAAAAAAAACCCTAAGGTAATTATCCCCTAGTTTTCTAGACCTCAGTTTCCTCATCTGTAGAATGAGGGAGGACTAGGCAGCTTCTAAGCTTCCTTCTAGCTCTTAGTCTATGATCCCACCCCCCCACCCATATGCATCCATGCTACGTGAGAGACTCTTGCTTGGTTCAAATGAATGGTGCTTCTGGCCTCATAGAAGACCTGCTTCCTTGATGCCTGTGGTCTTAGGAGTGCAGCCAACCCAGCAATTCTTTGCCAAGCCCACTTATACATGAGGACTACTGTGTGAATTTAAATGAATATTTGCATGAAACTTACCTGGGCTTTTATTTCACAAGCATATTTGAAGATAAAATGTGACCCCTTTGCAAAATTACTTTAGCATAGTCCTTTGTACCTTCTCACACTTCCCTCATTTTTTTTATTTGTTCAGTTGTTTTTCAGTCATATCCAACTCTTTGTGACCCCATCTGGGTGTGTTTGGGGTTTGGGGTTTGTCTGGATTTTTTTTGGCAAAGATTTCTTGGCAAAAAGTGGTTTGCCATTTCCTTCTCCAGCTCATTTTACAAATGGGGAACTGAGTCAAACAGTTAAATGACTTGCCTAAGGTCACACAGCTAGTAAGTTTCTGAGGCTGTATTTGAACTCATGAAAATGAGTCTTCCTGATTCCAATCTCAGTACTCTAGTTGCTACACCACCTAGCTGCAGTCTTCCCTCACTGCAATCAGCCAAAGGCAGAAAGTGAGGAATGGGTGGATCAGTAGTGAAGAGAAGCTGGCATTTTAAGGGGGAAATGGCCAAGGCCCTCTAGGAGCCTGAAATAGATCACCAAAGTTCCTTTTTGTCTTCCAGCCTCCAAATCAACCTTGGAGATGTCATGAAAAACAGTGTGGTGGATGAGGTAAAGTCTTTGTCTTGGGACTCATGGTATGACTCAGAATAAGGACAGGCCAGCAGCCCAGAGATAAATAACCTTCCCCCCTGCCCCGGGCTCTTGTGACCCTCCAATCTGACAGTGGATGTAATCTTGCAACTGGGTTATGGGGATGGGCCCCAGTCACTTCAGTTTAACTGGCATGACCCTTTTTGCTGAGACAGACAGACATGGTGCCCCTATGTCTTATAAGGACATTTCTATTACAGATGGGTGCAAAGGGTTCTTAACCTAGGTTGCATGAACTTTTAAAAAATGTTTTGATAACTTTTTCAATATAATTGGGTTCTTTGGTAATCTTATGTGTTTTATGTATTTAAAAACATTCTGAGGAGTTAAAAGATTGCCAAAGGGGTACACAGCACACACATACACAAAAATTAAACTCTGCTTTAGCAGAAATCTCATTCGGACAATCTCTCTCTCTCTCTCTCTCTCTCTCTCTCTCTCTCTCTCTCTCTCTCTCTCTCTCTCTCCCTCTCTCTCCCTCTCTCTCCCCCTCTCTCCCCCTCTCTCCCCCTCTCTCCCTCCCTCTCCCCCTCTCTGCCTCCCTCTCTCCGTCCATCCCCCTCCCCCTCTCTGCCTCCCTCCCTCCCTCTCTCTTTTTTTTTAAGTTTGAGTTCCAAATTCTTTCCTTTTCACCTCCCCCACCACCACCCACCATTGAGAAGGCAAGCAATAGTATATCGATTATAAATGTGAAATCATGCAAAATATATTTCCATATTAGTCATGTTGCAAAAAGGAAAAACGTTACAAGAAAGTGAAACAATTACCCTTCAATCTGCATTCAGAGTTCATCTGTTTTCTTTCTCTGGAGGTGGAGAGCATTTTTCATTATGAGTCCTTTGGAATTGTCCTGGATCATTGTATTGATCAGAGTAACAGGGACCATTCTTGAGTCTTGAGAAGAGATAGTCAAATAGTTGTCATATTACATAGGGAAACTAAGACTTAAAGAAGTGACTTGCCTATGGCCACACTGGTAGTAAGTGAGACAGGATTCAAACACAGGTCTCTGACTCTCAATCCAGTTTTTATTCTACTGCACCATACTGCCTGTGTAGAGATCCAAGAAGAGGGCATGTTAGGCGTGGGAAGGGAAGGACAGAACTTTTAAATTACTTAGTTGCTTTACTAAGCAAGAAGAACCCACTTAGAGTCCCAGCCCTTAGCAGATTCTTTTCCTTCTTAGGCTCACAACTCCAAATCACTGAGTCAAAAGCCCTTCCTTGAAGTTCCCATAATGAGCATCTTGTTCTCTTTCCCAAGATCCTCTAGCATAAATCAAGGACCTCTACCTGTGATGCAGTGGCCAGTGTATTTTGTCATTCTGTCAGGTTGGGGAGGACTCATAGCATCTATCTAGTATGAGGAGGATCCCTGGGGTGATGATGTATTTCCTACCCTCTTTTTATATTTCCCTCTTTTATTCACAGTGGTTTGTCTTGAACAACACCACAAGTGGCCGGCTGCACTTGAAGCTTGAGTGGCTTTCTCTGACCACCTACCAGGAAGTTATGGCTGAGGTGAGTGTGACGGGTTTGATGGCTCAACTGTCTGAGCTCCTAACCCCTTCCCTGCTGTGCCTATCCCAGGCTCCCAACCAAAAAAACCCATGCAAAATTTGTAAAACTTGAAAAGGCTTCGTCCTGGGTCACCCATTTTCTAGTTAGTCTTCGGAATTTGAATTAGCCCAACTCAACAAATTGGAACTTCCATGAGTGAGGTAATAGAATTATTACGTCCTCTAAAGATAGCATAAGTTTGTAGAACTTAGAAGTGGAAGGAATTTTAGAGATGAAGTCATTTAGTTCCCTTATTTTACATGTAACTAAGCCAAGGTCCCCAGAGGCTAAGCAACTTACCCTAAGTCACACAGCTGGTAAGTAACACAGCTGAGATTCAAGCCTAAGTCCTCCGACTCCAAATTCAGTATTCTTTTTACTATAGTGTGTCATACTGTTTGGAAAGCACATACCATTTGATCTCTGATTCTGTTTCTTCTACCATCCCTAAATGATCTTTCCTTTTTTGAGATGAATATAATCTGTTTACATAATTCTCTCCCTTGTTACCTGTCATCTACTAACAGTCAAATCACACTGCCAAATATTCTAAATAACTACAGTATTTGCTCCTGATTTTTTTTTGTACTCATATCCTTCCATCTTTGTTGCAAACTTCAATGGTTCATGGTAATGAACCCTCTGACCACCCAATTCTTCAATCTACTCAAGTCTCCATCCCCACCCCATTGTGGCCACTTACTAGCCTAATCATTATCTTAAGCTTTGTCATCTTTTGGAATTTCTCTGTTTTCCAGAACTGCAGTTGTGAAATTCTACTCTCTGACCAGACCTTCGTTTCCTTCCACTTCTCTCACTCTCTGTCATTCACCCTGACCTCCTTTTTGCCCTTAATATATACCTAAAATCCTTTGATCCACCCTTTGTCTCTCTGGTCATCTCTCCCACTGACTTCACTTAACCTCCTTAATTCTAGCAGGATAGCTCCTGAGCAGGTTTAGAGGGATTAGACTCTTCCCTATTCTTTTAAACAACTTCTACTGATACCTCTCCCTCCCCTATCCAGCAACCCATCCCTTGTAACAAAATAATAATAGTAGTACTAATTTTTAAAAGAGGTCTAAACTAACCAACATATCAACTGGGTCTGATAGATGATGTAATGTTTCACACCCATAGCCTCCATCTCTGCAAGGAAGGGAGCAAGGTACATTTTAGCTTCTGTTCTCCAAGGGTTAAGTTTGATCACTATGACAACACAGAGTTCAATTTCATCTTTTTTTTACATTGTTGTAGTTGTGTGTGTGTGTGTGTGTGTGTGTGCGGGAGAGAGAGAGAGAGAGAGAGAGAGAAAAGGAAGCATTTTCCTGGTCCTGCTTACTTAACTCTGCATTACTTCACATGAATCTTACTCTACTTCTCTGAATTCTTATTTTTATAAGGCAGTAGTATTCCATTTCATTCATGCAACACAAACTGCTTGGCCGTTCCCCAATCAGATTTGCCCCAATCTTTAAAAAAAAAGAAAAAGAAAAACTTTTAATATATTGTTTTAGCAAAGACATTTTCCTCTTCCCCTCCCAAAGAACCATTACTTATAACAAAGAATAAAAGGGGCAGGGGGACAATTAAGGAGAACTATGTTGTTATTGTTCAGTCATGTCCTACTCTTGGTGACCCCATTTGGGGTTTTCTTGGCAAAGATACTGGAGTGGTTTGCCATTTCCTTCTCCAGGTCATTTTACCAATGAGGAAACTGAGGCAAACAAGGTTAAGTGACTTGCCCAGGGTCACACTGCTAGTAAGTGTCTGAGGATAGATTTGAACTCAGGTTTGCCCAACTCCAGGCCCGGTGTTCTATACACTGCACCACCTAGCTTCCACCAACACATTAAGAAACAACTGACATTATACACAGTGTTTCTCACCCATAGTCATGACCTCTGCAGAGAAGCAGGAGAGTGCCTTGTCATGTCTCTTCTTTGGAGCTAGGCTCTGTAATTATGGTTTCACAACATTTAGTTTTGATTGTTTCACTGTTGGTGCTTCCGTTTACACTCCGGTAGACATGGCGTATGTTTTCATCCTGGTTCTGTTTCATTGTTAATCCATTCATAAAAGGTCCCTCCACCCCCGTTTCTCTGTTCATTGACATTCTTGCTTGCAATGCAGCAGAATTCTGTTACATTCATGCGTCATCATTGGATTAGCCATTCCCAAATCAATGAGAATTCCCCCATTCATTGAGGAAAATGCCAAAATCTCCCCTCAGTAGCCTGTGTCAGTGCTTCACAGTCCTCACTAGTGGGAAGTTCTTCCTGAGTCTAACTTAACTTCTTCCATGCTTTAGTTCCACTCTACACACACATAGAGAAGAGTTGGTTATAGAGTAACAGATACCTAGAACTTCCTGATTCAGGACGCTGGTACTAGATTTATGCCCCTTTGTGGAGGCAGCATTGCCCAGGATCACCCTCTGTCCCATTTCTTGGGTAGTTTTTCAAGAGTCATTGTTTGTGTCTGTCTACAGGATCCCAGCGGCCTCTCAACTGCCATCCTTGTTGTCTTCCTAGAAGGTGCCTGCAATTTACCAGTGAGTATTAAAAGTAGCCAAGCACCTTCTTTGAATATATTTTCTATACTGCCATGATAGTAACTCGTATTTTTCTACCTTTGCTGTAGAGAAATCCTTTTGAGTATATGAATGGTGAATACAGAGCCAAGAAATTGCCCAGGAGTGCCAGGGTAAGTGCTGGGATGCAGCTCTTCATTCGAAAGTGTAAAAGTTGTGGATACTTTTTTTTTTCCTTTTGGCTTCGTTTGCTTTGCTTAACTATTAAGCAGATGTTTATTAAGCATCCATTGTGTATTCTACACTGAATTCAACAAACATACATTTGTGTTTGTTATGCAGAGGACCTGTCCTGGTTCTTCATTCGAAAGTGTAAAAGTTGTGGATACTTTTTTTTTTCCTCTTGGCCAGAGTAAGACTAAAGTCTTACTAAAAGTCTTCATTTGCTTGCTTAACCATTAAGCAGATGTTTATTAAGCATCCATTGTGTATTCTACACTGAATTCAACAAACATACATTTGTGTTTGTTATGCAGAGGACCTGTCCTGGTTCTGGGAAGATACCAAATTTTGATAAGACCCAATCGCTGCCCTCCTGAAGTGTGTTGTCTAGTAGGAGGATAAAATACATGAACAGATAAATACAAAATACAGCAATACATGATAGATACATTAGAAGACTTCAAGAAAGATTGTGATAGGAGATCAGAAGGGGAAAGTCATTATCAATAGGGTGGATGGGGAGGGGGGGAAATCAAGGAAGGCTCCACAGAGAAGGCAGTGTTTGAGTTGGGCTTTAAGGATGGGTAGGAGTTGAACAGATAAGGAGGGAGAACATTGCAGGCCAGGAAACAGCATGAAAAAGGCACAAATACAGGGTGTGTTTAGAAATGAGAGTACACAAGCTTGGTTATAGCATGGAGTATGTGAAAGGCAGCAGTTTGCATCCAGGATGCCTTGTCTACCCATCCTCAGTTTTACCATTCCAATTCTCCAAATACTTGCCTATCTTGTACTCTTCTTCCTTAAGGGTCCCAGAATCCTAACTTGTCTTCAGGCTCATAACAGTATTTGCCAGGTGACACATAAGAGTGAAAGTATTGTTTATTTAACTGAGTGTTTGAGTAAGGAAAGATAAGGGAAAGATAAAGGGAAGTGGGTAAGTCAGGGCAAAAGCTTTGAGGGCTGCCTTACAGTATTAGGTGATGATTGATTATCAGAAGAACAAGTCTATGAGCTCCAAGGATGTGCCTTATAGAAGACCTCAAAGAACGTCATTGACAAATCACCCTTACTTTCTCTTTTGATTTTTTTAAAAAATATTTTATTTAGGCATTTTGTCTTTATATTGGGGGGGGGCACTGGGAAGAAACATCCATCCCCCTTCCAGATTGACCCCTTCCTTTTGATAAAGAATAGCAGTTAAAACTGTCTCAGTCAGGGACTGTATGTGAAAACATATACAACATTTTATCCCAGGTGTTTTTAGCTTTACTGATGCAAGGAGGGACAAATATTTAATTACCAGTTTATTCTCTGAGATCTTCCTTGGTTTTTCAATTCCTCAGAGCTCAACTTCCTCTTAGTGATCATTTACACTGTTGTAGTCATTGTGTACTGAATATTTTCATTGGGCTAGAACCAATTACCATATTTTCCACAGTTATAACTTCTGATACTGTGAATTTGAAGACATGGAACCACTTGCACTAATCAAAACCCAGCTGTATTATTCTCCTGGTTCTCCTTATTTCACTCTGCATCAATTCATAAAAGTCTTCCCATGCGTCTCTGAATTCCTTATACTTGCCCTTTCCTACACACAATAATATTCCATTACATTCATATGCCCTAGTTTCCTAAGCCATTCCCTGGTCTAAGGGTGCCTTGTGTCTAGTCTTTTGCTGCCATGAAAAGTGTTGCTACAAATATTTTGATATATATCCAAGGGTGGGGAACCTGCGGCCTTGAGGCCACATGTGGCCCTCTGGGTCCTCAAGTGCAGCCAAACTGCAGTTTGGGTTCTGTCAAAGGGCTGCACTTGAGGACCTAGAGGGCCACATGTGGCCTTGAGGCCACAGGTTCCCCACCCCTGTTTGGACCTTTGTTTTGTCTTTGACTACTATGGTGTGGTCTTTGCCTGAGAATGGACAGTTTAGTCCTTCTCTTGAATAGTTCCAAATCGAATTTCAGAATGGCTGGAACAATTCCCAGCTTCACCAAAGTGTTTTAGAGTTCCTTTTGATTCTTTTATTCACAGAACAAGTTGGACAGAGACCCCTCTGCCTACGTCAGAATGTGTGTGGGTCAGACAACTCAGACAAGTAAGGTAGGAGCATGCTCCAGCAAATACTCTCTGTGCCAGGGAGGAAAGGAAAAGGGAGGGGAGAAGTTCATCATTTCATGCTATTCTGCCACCTAAGAATCATGAGTATTTCTATGTGAGACTCCCCTGAGCTCTCTGACTGAAAACAAATTTTTGCCACAAAAAGGTGAATTCCGTCTTTACTGCAAGGCAGCTTGAAGCACTTTTTTCCTTTTCCTTTATTTTTTTCCATTTTAAAAATATTTTTATTTAAAGTTTTGAGTTCTAAATTCTATCCCTCCCCCTTCCTCCTTTCCCTCCCTCCTCCCTGAGATGGTGAGCAATCAGATATAGGTTATAAATGTGCGATTATGTAAAACATTTCCATATTAGTCATTTTGTACAAGAAGACTCAAATAGAAGGGAAAAAATGAAAGAAAGGAAATGAAAAGTAGCATGTTTTAGTCTGTATCCAAACAATATTAGTTCTTTCTCTGGAGGTGGATAGTATGCTTCATCATTAGTCTTTTGGGATTGTCTTGGATCATTGTATTCCTGAAAATAGCTAAGTCATTCACAGTTCTTCATCAAACAACATTGCTGTTACTATGTATAATGTTTTCCTGGCTCTGTTCACTTCACTATTCATTAATCAGTTCATGTAAATCCTTCCAGGTTTTTCTGAGATCATCCTGCTTGTCATTTCTTACAGAACAATAATATTCATTATAATAATATACCACAGCTTGTTTAGCCATTCCCCGATTGATTGGCATCCCTTCAATTTCCAATTCTTAGCTGTCACAAAAAGAGCTGCTATAAACATTTTTGTGCAAATAAGTCCTTTTTCCTTTATTCGGATATCTTCGGATATAGATCTAGCAGTGATATTGCTGGACCATGGGGGATGCATAATTTTATAGCCCTTTGGGCATAGTCTTGAAGCACTTTTGAAATAAGACCCATGTTAATCAGCCTGCCCCAGTGTTTGCCTGCTACACATAGGCAGTGGTAGAAGAAGCTGAGAAGGAACCCCTCAATAGATTTCAAGAAGTGTGTTTCCCAGATCACTGGCTGAAGATCGCATTTAGGACACACTGTTTTGGAGAACAAGAACAGGTCAGAGGGATGCTGCTGGCAGGGCATTTCCCTTCCCACCTTCCCACATCACCCAGGAAATTTTGTGCCTGGAACCTATGATAGTTTCAAGAGTAGTTATGCATCTGAGCCTGGATAATCTGAAAGTGCATAACTAAACACCTGAGTAATGGAGAGTTGGTGTAATTAGGTTTTCTTTCTTCGCAGAC